>NC_139634.1:43870936-43880936 GCF_964638095.1 Poromitra crassiceps | reverse complement strand
GCGTGCCAGAGAGGTTCCTGCTTCATTCAACTTGAGGGAACTTTTCACAGCTGTTCAACCATATCTCTATCACAAATCGGGATCTAGTGTGAAGAACATCATTTGTAATGCTCTCTCTCTGTCTCTGGGGGCGTGGCTTCAGGATTCTGCTCTACTTCCTAGAAAGCAGTGATGTTCATCAGAAAAATAACCAGAATCACGTTTATTGCCACAATACACGCGATTACGAGGAATTTGTCTTCCTGTAAGTATGTCAATATTCAGAAATAAAAGGAAATAGGAAAAATATCTAAAAGTAAGTACTCTATCTAAAAAAGTCAAATGTACAAATATACACGAATAGGAGGAGTGTTAAGCCCAATTTATGCTTCGTCTGCCGACACTTTTGAAACGGTCGCAGACAGAAATGAGGACTTGAGTCGACACTTTCAAGTGTCTGCGAGCAGCGTCTGCTACCTGGTGAAATGTCTAGTGTCGCTGACTACGTCACATAATGTCGCGCAAGTCTGATTGGCTATATAGACGGGCACGCGCGACTTCCTTGTTTTAGTTTTCACTGAAATGAAATTAATGAGCGTGTCCCCGCCTGGCCGCCTCCCGTATTTTTATCAGCATGTCCTTGATGTATGACTTCGTGAAAATCACAAAGAACACCGTGACCAACTTCCCAGAGAGAGAGGAGGTGATTGTGTGGTTGTGTGTCGTTATATGCGGCTGCAGTTACATCTTGCCTCTTGGGTTCACTGACAGCATTCCCTCTCTTGCCTGTCTGCACTGCACTTCTCTGCCTCCCTCTGTCTCTAGCACCACGTGACCGTTGCGCCGCGGAGAGAAGCATAAATGCAGCAACATGAGCGACACTTTATTTTTCGTCTGCGACCATGTGCTGAGCGACACTTTCTAATAAGTATAAATTAAGCTTTAAAGAAAGGCTTTGCCGATTTGTGTATATGTTTTCTGCATCGAGTAATCCACGTTTGACTGCCTGCAGAAACTCCGCCCCCGCCAGCTGGTATGGGTCATTAACGCTCGTTAAGGCTCTTGATGCAGTTATCTGTGGATGTGCACATACAGAGAAAATAAAAAGAAACAATAAAAGCCGCCCTCGAACAACATCTGTTCACTTCCGCGTCCAGAATCATGCGTTTTGCATCATTCTGGACAGGAAGTGCTGGAAGAAACTGCGGAGCTCTCGATGCAGGAAAACATGAAGACAAAGTAAAGGCTGACAATCTGCATCATTACTGACATTGTAACGACACAAAGTGGGTTGAAAATCGGCAAAGTCTCATTTAAGTATAGAGACACTGCGGAGCGCGTCATCATTCAGAAACCACGCCCCAAAACGGGGGAAAACAGAAACCCCGCCTCCAATCCTGGCGTTCTCCTATGTCACGTGCATGGTTGCATGTTGCACAAAAAGACACTCCAATACTCCAACTTACTTCCTTTACAGCTAGATCCACATTTTTCTTCTCGCCAATTCTCAATGGCTTCCTTGTTTTACTCAGGAGTACAAAAAAACTTTAACTGGCAATTTTTTACATTTGTTGTCTGCGCAGCCCCACCACACAACAGCTTTTAGCTATGTTTAATTCAAGGAAAATGATGCTGGTGTGTGGAAATGAACGGAGCGATTTCCCCCCTGATGGGCGTGGCCTATTTCCTGCAGTGTCTCTATAAGCATTACATCCAAGTTAAATAGGCATCAGGAATTTACAGTCCAAGCGGTGCACAATGTAGTTAACCAGAGTAATCTAATGGGGTAGTAGAACATACTGTTTACTAGCCACATTGTAATGATACAAAGCTGGTTGAAAAGCGCTGAAGTGTTCTGCTCTCCACAAAACCACCAAGGAACCATCCAGCTTGAAGAATGGAGAATGCTCCGGAGGCCGAGTGTTTGCATTAGAGCAATAATCCTAACAGCAGCAGACAGTCAAGTTCTCATGTATACGGCCGCTATAACGCGACGGCAGGCATCACGGAGGATGACTAAGTGAGTCAGTGAAGTAATGTGGCGTGCAGAATCCTCCTCGTCTCTAACAGGGGCAGGCCCGCCCCCGCGGGAGGCGCGAGGAGCGCTCCCCGGTAATAAAAGGCTAATTAGCTCCCCACCCCTCTCCTAATGTAGTGTCACCCGGAGAGTGTGCGAATCGAGCGCTCCTCTAATACTGTCATTTCCCCCATGGATGTGAGCCGGATGAAAGGCTGTCAGGGGAACGCCGGAGCATCCATGATGGAAATTACTGATGTTCTCTGTAATGATGTGAACAAGATATGCGCACACCCTCTCTTTATAGAGCCGCCATTCATTCGGATGTGTCAATCAACTGCCAGCGTTGTGGCTCCGCGCCGTCACACAGATCCACACACACACACGCGCGCTCTGATTCAGAAGAAGTGGAGAAGATCAGGAACAGTTGGTCTTTAATAACTAAACATCATCATAAGGAGGAAGTGAGCTGCAGCTGAACACAGAGGACAACCCAGTCACCACATTTCTGCAAAGGACGGGAATGTTCACCGCACCGCGGATATATGCCTCCGCCAACAAGTGAGCAGTCGACATGCATGTCTGTCCAGACTGTGACGTTTTAGGCAAATGTGAAGACATTTGGTCAAGGTGTTACTGAGATATGGTGTTACATTTGGTCAAGGTGTTACTGAGATATGGTGTTACATTTGGTCAAGGTGTTACTGAGATATGGTGTTACATTTGGTCAAGGTGTTACTGAGATATGGTGTTACATTTGGTCAAGGTGTTACTGAGATATGGTGTTACATTTGGTCAAGGTGTTACTGAGATATGGCGTTACATTTGGTCAAGGTGTTACTGAGATATGGCGTTACATTTGGTCAAGGTGTTACTGAGATATGGTGTTACATTTGGTCAAGGTGTTACTGAGATATGGTGTTACATTTGGTCAAGGTGTTACTGAGATATGGCGTTACATTTGGTCGAGGTGTTACTGAGATATGGCGTTACATTTGGTCAAGGTGTTACTGAGATATGGCGTTACATTTGGTCAAGGTGTTACTGAGATATGGTGTTACATTTGGTCAAGGTGTTACTGAGATATGGCGTTACATTTGGTCAAGGTGTTACTGAGATATGGTGTTACATTTGGTCAAGGTGTTAGTGAGATATGGCGTTACATTTGGTCAAGGTGTTACTGAGATATGGTGTTACATTTGGTCAAGGTGTTACTGAGATATGGTGTTACATTTGGTCAAGGTGTTACTGAGATATGGTGTTACATTTGGTCAAGGTGTTACTGAGATATGGCGTTACATTTGGTCAAGGTGTTACTGAGATATGGCGTTACCGAGCCTGAAGATGGCATTCGTGACATCGTGAGGTCACAGTGGCCTTGACCTGGCTATCGCCGGCGGAGGCATAAAACTAGGGCTGCACGATTATGGGAAAAATCATAATCACGATTATTTTGATTGATATTGAGATCACGTTTATTTAACACAATTACTCATTGACATTGAGAACATCATGAATTTATTGAACATTTACACTGGCTTTTTATTTAACATTGGATGTCTTTGGATTTTAGATATAATTGAAAATAAATAAGTGAAAATAAATAATAAAAGTGCAAAGATTTAGAAATAAAATAAAAACTAAAATAAATATACAGTATATGTAGGCCTACTATGTTGCAGTGAACTGCCACAACCAACTGCAACTATTAATCTACATTCAATGTTGGTAAACATCTGAACTAGTAGTCCTTAAACCTCAAATCTAACCAAATGAGAACGCTAGTAACGTTCGTTTACATTACATTAAATTACTCATTTGGCAGATGGTTTTATCCAAAGCGACTTACGTTTAGGTTTATAATAGGCTATTGTTAATGTTTATCTGTGAGCTCGTTAGCTGTTGAATATGCGGTCGCATTGTAAAGAGTGTCCTGAATCGATGACTGTATGCGGTGGCAGTAACTAGATGGGGCTTTGTCTTTTTGTTCATTTAGCGTTTATTGCTTGGTCATAGACCACTTTGTGAGTGGATTTCAAGTGATTAAAGAAAGAGGGAGAGGTTGTGTTGCGGGGTGCAGCCACGACCGCGCATATCTTGCACTGTTTGTTCCAAGTCTGTGGCTGTGATTGACAGGTGGGTCAAAACTCGCATCGCAATTCCGTGCTGTATATTCGCATCACTCTTGATGTGTGGACCTTTAAACTCGGCGAAACTATAGTGTTTCCACCCCACATACGTTGTTTTACCTCTCCTCTCGACCAGCGGCTGTCTTTCTGTGACTTCTCTCATCTTATTCTTGTGCTACCACGGAAATAAGCGGAGAGGAGAAACGTGCAGTGGCTCTCTGTTCACATGACAGTCATTCCCAACTCGAGCGGTGTGTGTGTGTGTTTTGGGCTTTGGGGGAGGGGCCGAGCACACCGCTGCAAAGGAAGGGGTGCGCTTGATTTACAACACAAGACAGAACGAGAGTGACAAGAGCCACAAAATCGTTGTATGTCGATTATCTTGTTTTCATAATCGTGGACAGCCCAAATCGTAATCATGATTAAAATTTGATTACGGTAATCGCCCAGCCCTACATAAAACTATGTTGCATCTCAACATGTCAACAAGTCCTCCAACCACAAGAGTGTTTCCAACTGTTCTCGGTTCCGGGCCGAACCCGTTGGGCCGGGTCGGGTCCCGTCCCGTCGGGGTCGGTCTGTGCATAAAAAGGAGGGGGGAAAATAGTATAGTATACTATTTACAGTAGGCTAGATTGATACTCTATCTTGATTCTCTTTCACTCTCTTCATGCTTACACACACACATGCACACACACACAGCTTAGAGTTTCAGCCTGAGCCCGACAGAACCTGACCCAGCCCGAGGGGCTATAGGGCCCGGTCGGACTGGGGCTCCAACTTACTAATGTCGGCTCGGGTCGGGTTTGAATTTTCAGGCACGTTGAGAACTCTATTTCCAACATAAATTTGAAAATGACAGTTAGTTTGAAAATGCTCTATGCAAATAAAACAACTTGGGTCATGGTTAGCGTTATGGTCTGCAGGGACGTTGGCGTTATTTTACGGGAAGGGGTGTGGAGCTAAATGAAGTTTATGTATGGTGAAGCTCTGTGTAATATATTAGTTTCATCTCCAGAAGCTTCGAACGGGACAGAGACAATAATGACATATCAAAACAGTGTCGGCGGTTCAGTATCAACGCTGTTCTAACCCAAATCTAAGACCACACGCTCCACAGCCAGGCTCAAGCTGAGCCCACACAGTTACAAGAGGTGATGCAATTTGGAGTTTAGAGTATGAGCAGACAACAGAGCAAAACAAGATCAACCGAGCATCAAAATGAATTAGGAGAGAGAAAGAGCCAGGGCGAGAGACACACAGAAAGACCTAGGGTGAGAGAGAGAGAGAGAGAGAGAGAGAGAGAGAGAGAGAGAGAGAGAGAGAGAGAGAGAGAGAGAGAGAGAGAGACCCAGGGCATTCTGATCTGGAGTCAGAGAGCGAGGTCTCACTCCTCACATCTCACACTGCATCTGTACCCACACACACACACACACACACACACACACACACAGCACAGAAACATAAGCATGACAGCATTAGCATGCCGTTAGCGCCGCAGAGCCACTCAGACGTGTCGATCTCCTCAGAGCTTTCAAGCCGCTTCAGTTTGGTCTGATCTCAGAGATGTATGAATTTTGACGAGCTAGATAACACTTCCCCTCCTATCAGAGATGTATGAATTTTGACGAGATAGATAACACTTCCCCTCCTATCACGGCTGGCCCGTCAGGGACGGCTCTCAGCCAATCAAGACGCCGGTGTTGCTTCTGATTCGGCGGCTCAAGGCCTTGAATTCTTACCGCTCCTCTGCACCTCTCCTCCCGTGTGTCGCGCCTCACACAAACACAAACAAGATGTCTGCCGGCAGAAATGCTTTGTTACTGTATTTAAGTAGGATTTTCAATACTTTAGAGTATTTGTTTTCCTGACAACTTTTTACTTTTACTCCCAACATTTCATCACTCCTTATATTTTTCAAAACAGGCTAGTTACTTTAGTTTTAATGCACCACATTAAGAGAGACATGTCTGTCTCTCTCGTCTCCCAGCTTTGCGCATTATGTGCACCTTATTACTCAAGATATAGTCTTTATAATCACAAGTAACTGGACTTCTCTTAAAGTCAAACTGAACCCGTAGTGGCGTGTGGGTCGGAGTCCATTTCAGACTGAAAACATAACTTGTCTGAGATGACAGGTTGAGAGGCGGGTCATAGTAGCATGTCGATGATTTTATTTGACAATTCTGGGGACTGGATTGGGCTTTTACCAATCCTGGCGTGTTCCACCCCCAAAACGAGTGGGATTCAGCGTGTTGTGGCGCTCTCCTCTGGAAGAGCCTGGTGACACGAGGTTTAGAGGCTGAGTGGAGCTCAGCGAGTCGCAGGCAGCCAGCTGCCGGAGTGGAGAGTGCAGACGGTCGGCCTGGAATCTCCGAGGTGCGACCCCCGACAACCAGGCTCTCAGGCACGCGCCACTATCGCTACTGCAGTAAATACAATATTCCTGGCATGCGAGTTTTAACGAGCCAGTTACATTTGTTTGCATTATTAGGCATTACCGTTTCCTTTATTGTCTATATCAACATACAATTGGCCAAGTTAGTAGTTAGTTTATGGGATAGGAATTCTGCCAGATGACAGGCACTAGGCGCCATTTTCTCCTTCATTTGGAAGAGAAAATTATCCTGAAATGAAGATTTAATTGAATTCTTATATAACTCACCTGTTTACTTTCTATTAAGGCTTAAGTTTAGGCATACTTGTATAGCGCACTTGAGTGACAGGTGAATAGCCGGTAGCATGTCTGCTAGGCGTTGGTTCCTCCCCAGCTCCAGACTCATTCAAATAAGGTCACTTTTGGCTCAAAAAAGGGGGGGGGGGGGGGGAATATGGCGACCACAGGGGCTACATCCATGATGTGTAGGCAGTATAAGAGTCAAACACATTGGGCTCTCCATGTTCTCAACCTGGGGGGCCGGGACCCTCCAGGGGGTCGTGAGATGATGAAAAAAGTGTTTTATTTCTACTATGAAATGTTATTATCTCTGTAATTGTTATGAGTTTTCTCAGCTTTTTGCTGAGAGAGAGAAAATGTTCAGTGTGCTAAGTGTACAGAGCAGATCGTGATGTGTCCAGCTGATCTGAGGTCTGTACGGAGGCTTGAAGGCCATCAGCAGGTAATAACAGCTTTACAGTGTGGCTGCACTCTCCTCACAGCTTGCGCTCTCGCTGATAAAAGATGAAAAATGGCACAATAACAGAAAAGTGCTGTCATTGCCTCCAGGGAGAGTTCTCTGCTCGTTTCCTCTGCTGCTGAGTCTCTGGTCCCAGGCCCATCTCCATCATTCCCCTCTCCTCTCCTCTCCTCCTTGCTGGGCCTCCCACTCTCTTCACCTCCTCTCTGGGCCTCCCTCTCTCTTCACCTCCTCTCTGGGCCTCCCTCTCTCTACCTCCTCTCTGGGCCTCCCTCTCTCGTCACCTCCTCTCTGGGCCTCCCTCTCTCTCCACCTCCTCTCTGAGCCTCCCTCTCTCTTCACCTCCTCTCTGGGCCTCCCACTCTCTTCACCTCCTCTCTGGGCCTCCCTCTCTCTTCACCTCCTCTCTGGGCCTCCCTCTCTCTTCACCTCCTCTCTGGGCCTCCCTCTCTCTTCACCTCCTCTCTGGGCCTCCCACTCTCTTCACCTCCTCTCTGGGCCTCCCGCTCTCTTCACCTCCTCTCTGGGCCTCCCTCTCTCTACCTCCTCTCTGGGCCTCCCTCTCTCGTCACCTCCTCTCTGGGCCTCCCTCTCTCGTCACCTCCTCTCTGGGCCTCCCTCTCTCTACCTCCTCTCTGGGCCTCCCTCTCTCTTCACCTCCTCTCTGAGCCTCCCTCTCTCTTCACCTCCTCTCTGGGCCTCCCTCTGTCTTCACCTCCTCTCTGGGCCTCCCTCTCTCTTCACCTTCTCTCTCTTCACCTTCTCTCTGGGCCTCCCTCTCTCTTCACCTCCTCTCTGGGCCTCCCTCTCTCTACCTCCTCTCTGGGCCTCCCTCTCTCTTCACCTCCTCTCTGAGCCTCCCTCTCTCTTCACCTCCTCTCTGGGCCTCCCTCTGTCTTCACCTCCTCTCTGGGCCTCCCTCTCTCTTCACCTCCTCTCTGGGCCTCCCTCTCTCTTCACCTTCTCTCTCTTCACCTCCTCTCTGGGCCTCCCTCTCTCTTCACCTCCTCTCTGGGCCTCCCTCTCTCTACCTCCTCTCTGGGCCTCCCTCTCTCTTCACCTCCTCTCTGGGCCTCCCTCTCTCTTCACCTCCTCTCTGGGCCTCCCTCTCTTCACCTCCTCTCTGGGCCTCTCTCTTCACCTCCTCTCTCTCTCTCTCTCTCTCTCTCTCAGGTATTTGGCAGTATTTAATCTTTGTCTTGATGCCAGCTTGTAGATTCTGGTTAAATCAATCAGAAAACTAAAGAGCAGACTAAAGAGAATACTTGACCCTGAAAACACAAGTGTGTCTGAGACAAAGAAAGAAAAAACAACTATTATTGTCTCTAGACTAGATCATGTTGACGCTTGCTAGCATGGAGCCTTTAACGCTCCCTTTAAAACCTCGTCTAAAGCCACCTATTTCTGAAGAAAATGGTGAAAACGACATACCCAAACTAAAATGCTTACTGTGGCTGAACCGCTAGGGTTACAGACAACTAACTGCCTGACCTTTTCTGAAAGGTAAGACTTTGAAGTTTCTGTTCCAAGTGTCAGAATGACTCTATGTCTTACTGACCCTGAGTAACGCCAGCTCAAACACAGTGGTTGATTCTCGCCTAGAATAAAAAACACTTTTAGAGTGTAAACAGTTACCTGTGGTTGTTGTATTTATGGCTAGAAACCCAATGGAGACATAGCCACAGGCCTTACCACATCCCAACTCAAAGAAGATGAAAAAATACCAAAACATGAGTATTTGGCAGTGGTTTTTGTAGGGAGATACCTAGGCGGATTTCCAAAAAGCCATTTGAAAAAGCCAAATAATCTGAAATGTTGTCTTTGTCTTTGTACAAAGACAGCTATAACTTCCACTGTGTTGATCTGATCCGAAAAAGGAAGAGATCGATGCGCAAGATTCAGACGATTAATTTGGTATCTAGCATGAACAGCATTGTTCAGAATTAACCACCTAATTCATCACGTTAATGACAGATGAACAGCAAAAAATCAGAAACGTAAAGCCCGTGACTAAGTATTTACCCACTAAATATAATGTGATATACATTTTAGCATATAATAAGTACTACACCAAAAATACAGAGAAAAACGTTTGCTATTACCCATCAACTCAACTCAGTTTGTGTTTATTGCATGGAAAAGGGGATACCAATATCAGACAGCATCATTAAATTACCCAGGAATAAAATGTATTTTAATAATTGACAATATATTCAGCGTGTAAACACTTGGTAATTAGGGGAGTGCATAAGGAACCGTTACCAAAGTAGCTGTTACCAAAGTAGCTGTGCAATGTGATATTGATGCAATGTGATATTGATGCAATGTGATATTGAAATAAGTGAAAGAGCGACAAATTGTCAGCTGAGCATTAAAGCCGTTACAAGGAACTTTCATTTTGTGTTGATTTTAGCGCCCCCTGTGGACAAAAGCAGTTTCCCGGAATGAAGACTGCATTTGCACCATGAGCACCACCGCTTTGACTCGTAAAGATCTTGGCTATAGCGCGTGCATTTGTTTTGGAAGCGAGTGAAAGAAAGACACTACTTATTTTTTATTATAATAATAATAAAGGTAATAATAATAATAATAATAATAATAATAATAATAATAATAATAACAATAATAATACTAATAGTTAAACTTATTTTGAATACTATTTTCCGCGCCTGTTTGCAGGATGCATATGAGGTCATGTCCCGACCCAAGCCCAGGTATATATATACAATAACTTCTGT
>NC_139634.1:43850936-43863436 GCF_964638095.1 Poromitra crassiceps | reverse complement strand
TCGAAGTTGTAGAAATATCGCAATTATTTTGCGAAAAACTGTAATGGAAACACAGCTACTGGCACCTATAAAGTTAATTAGTCACATATCTAGAAACATGATTATGCAAATGTTCATATTTTAGATTTCCGTGTGATCGAGAAACGTAGAATGCAGACATGCTATCCTGGCGACTGGGCTGTTCCCGAAAATACTCCTGGTCAGGAATGGGAAAATAGTTTCCCAAGTTAAGCTGTGTTCACACCGAGATATTTATTTTTCTCTCTGTCGCTCGATTGAACCCTTTGGAATCCCTCTGTCGCTCTGTTTAAATCGCTCATCAACAGGCACAATAATTGACGGACATGTGGGGGCTATAACGTTACGCAATGTCATGATGTTTGTCCACTACGAGCCACCGTAGTTGTTTACAAGCTAAGCCTATCAGCGTGCTCCTAATGCCAGTGCCAGTGTGATCCAAGCCAGTGTGATCATTGACTCACTCTCACACGGCAGCCAATCAGCATTGAACAGCGAGCGACTGATGCCAGCGTAATTTCGCTCGAGTTGGGATATTTCATCTCGGGCGACGAGCGAATTTTCTCCCTATCGCTCTGTCTCTGTCGCTCGGACGCCCAGCGATTTTTCTCCCAGGCGAATATACGCTCAATCGCTGATTTGCATTGACTTTGTATGTAAACTCGATGCCAGCAAAAAACTTTAATAGGTCGGTGTGAACACAGCTTTACACAGTGCAATGGACCGAACTGAAACAACTTGACTGAGCCAATTAGGATCCTGTACCCAAAAAATCTGAAAGGGAAATATGCCAGATTCATGGGGAAGCTTAGGAAGATTTATGGAGGCACAGTGGGAGAGGGGGGGTGAAGATCCAGGAGAAACCCCTGGAAAACGAGAGATTTGACAGGTCTGCTCTCCTCTCATCTGATATCATGTTTTGAAGCTCTCTGTCTGGGAGATTACAGGGAATGGCGATACCCAAGAGACTCAATTTGACTTTTTCCTCATTAGTCTCAAACTTTGAGTCGTGATCTTCGGTGTAACTAAGTTACGTGGGGGAAAATCCTCTCTGCTGCTCTCTAAATTAATGCAAATTAATTTTTATGGAGTTGAATCTCTCAGCAGCAGCAGCCGAAACAGTCGGAGCGTTTGAACACCAAACGAGACAATTGAAATAACTGCAAAGCTCACTCACTTGTAACCGCCCACAGGCAACAATTCAATTATAGCAAACAAGCCGGTGTGCCGGTGTGGCCCGGTGTTTTTGGGCAGCCGCGAGCATCGCACCCGCTCTGTGGTTAGGGACGTGGGGACCCACCCGCTCTGTGGTTAGGGACGTGAGGACTGACCCAGCTGCTCGGGACGTGGGGACCCACCCGCTCTGTGGTTAGGGATGTGAGGACTGACCCAGCTGCTCGGGACGTGGGGACCCACCCGCTCTGTGGTTAGGGACGTGGGGACCCACCCGCTCTGTGGTTAGGGACGTGAGGACTGACCCAGCTGCTCGGGACGTGGGGACCCACCCGCTCTGTGGTTAGGGACGTGGGGACTGACCCACCTGCTCGGGACGTGGGGACCCACCCGCTCTGTGGTTAGGGATGTGAGGACTGACCCACCTGCTCGGGACGTGGGGACCCACCCGCTCTGTGGTTAGGGATGTGAGGACCCACCCGCTCTGTGGTTAGGGATGTGAGGACTGACCCAGCTGCTCGGGACGTGGGGACCCACCCGCTCTGTGGTTAGGGACGTGGGGACCCACCCGCTCTGTGGTTAGGGATGTGGGGACTGACCCAGCTGCTCGGGACGTGGGGACCCACCCGCTCTGTGGTTAGGGACGTGAGGACTGACCCAGCTGCTCGGGACGTGGGGACCCACCCGCTCTGTGGTTAGGGACGTGGGGACCCACCCGCTCTGTGGTTAGGGATGTGGGGACTGACCCACCCGCTCTGTGGTTAGGGACGTGAGGACTGACCCACCTGCTCTGTGGTTAGAGACGTGAGGACTGACCCACCCGCTCTGTGGTTAGGGACGTGAGGACTGACCCACCCGCTCTGTGGTTAGGGACGTGAGGACTGACCCACCTGCTCTGTGGTTAGGGACGTGGGGACTGACCCACCCGCTCTGTGGTTAGGGACGTGGGGACTGACCCACCCGCTCTGTGGTTAGGGACGTGGGGACTGACCCACCCGCTCTGTGGTTAGGGACGTGGGGACTGACCCACCCGCTCTGTGGTTAGGGACGTGGGGACTGACCCACCCGCTCTGTGGTTAGGGACGTGGGGACTGACCCACCCGCTCTGTGGTTAGGGACGTGGGGACTGACCCACCCGCTCTGTGGTTAGGGACGTGGGGACTGACCCACCCGCTCTGTGGTTAGGGACGTGGGGACTGACCCACCCGCTCTGTGGTTAGAGACGTGGGGACTGACCCACCCGCTCTGTGGTTAGGGACGTGGGGACTGACCCACCCGCTCTGTGGTTAGGGACGTGGGGACTGACCCACCCGCTCTGTGGTTAGGGACGTGGGGACTGACCCACCCGCTCTGTGGTTAGGGACGTGGGGACTGACCCACCTGCTCTGTGGTTAGAGACGTGGGGACTGACCCACCCGCTCTGTGGTTAGGGACGTGGGGACTGACCGGGCCCTCCAGGCGGCACTTTAGGAGCCTCAGGATCGAGCCATTACGTAACGGACCCAGCGAGGGGGGAATTGAGCATTTTCCACTCTGCAGTCAACAGGTGATTTCCAACAATGAACATCCAAGAAGGCAATGCAATCCCCCCTCCTGCCAAGTGCTTATGATGAGGCCCATTCAGAGGAAGCATGGCGGATTAGTGTGCTGATGAAATTGGATGAGGGCCACCCTCCTGCAGCGGAGGAGGAGGAGGGGCCGAGGGGGGTGGAGGGTCGCTCCATGACCTGTTCTCCATGCTTAACCCATTGATACCTGATGCAGCATTTGTGTGCGTATCCCTTTAAGACCGGTCTTAAAGGGATACACACACAAATGCTGCATCAGGTATCAATGGGTGAAATATTTTGGTATTTCAACATGGACACAGCGTTTTAGATTTAGACACGCACATGTGTGCGTTTCCATGACGATAAGCACATTTCACTGAGACAGTTCTGCTGGTACTTTTCTTGGTTTTCTCACTCTGCGGTGCCCTTGGTATTTACTGTATGTTTATCAGACCGGCTGAGAACCTTGGTATTTACTGTAGATGGACTCGTCTTATTGTAGATGGACTCGTCTTATTGTAGACGGACTCGTCTTATTGTAGACGGACTCGTCTTATTGTAGGACTCGTCTTATTGTAGACGGACTCGTCTTATTGTAGACGGACTCGTCTTATTGTAGACGGACTCGTCTTATTGGAGATGGACTCGTCTTATTGGAGATGGACTCGTCTTGGTATTTACTGTAGATGGACTCGTCTTGGTATTTACTGTAGATGGACTTGTCTATCAGAGCGGCCGTGACTTTTAACAGGTTGGTTTTCCTCCATTACTACCTCCAGACGGCACGTTCCCGGGAGACGTAGGGCTCCTCACTATCTCAAGTGCTGCGCTGGATTGGAAAGCTCCTCGGAAGAGATTCACATCTCACTCTTCTTTCAACGGGTCGGTCCATCCTGACGGAGGCTGAGCTGGATCAGATCAGGCGGAGAGAGAGGAACACAACCCAATCGGCAGAATAAAATGTGGGCATTTTTACGCTTGTGAAAACCATGATATGTTCAAAATCAATGTTTCTGAACCGAAAATATGTCACATATCAACATTTCAACAAGTCCTCCAACCACAGGAGCGTCTCCAACGTTCATTTGAGACTGACAGACTAGACACTAAAACCTGTATGAGGGTGCAAACACATGACTTACATTGGCACGCACACGGACACACACACACACACACACACACAGGTTACAAATGTATTAGTCTCGCTGGCCAGCCTCCTCTCCCTTCCGTCCGAGGAGTCTGGCGCCACAGGTCTCCATAACTGGGATAAACCCTCTCCTGCTCTACACTGCTCTCCCATTGGAGGCGTCGGTTTCAGTGGCAGCCGGATGTCCGCTCCCCGCTTAAGAAGCTCCGTCATTGGCTCAGACCATGTCAATCAGAGTGGCTTCCGCTCCCTCCTCCCTGTGTGTTGCCTCAGGGAAAACAACAACGCTAACTAGCTAGCAAGCTAACGGCAGAAACCTACACGCTAGCTCGTTGCTACACGCTGAAAACGGCAAGTTGGATTGTTGGAAACTATTTTCCAAGAGCACTGCCTCTAAGCGCCGCCCATCACAATCCCACTATGGAGATCTGCGGCGGCTGGCCAGCGAGAGTACAAATTTATCGACTAGTCTTTTTTTTTTCTTTTGCGTTTTTGCATTTTTGCATTTTGGGAGTTCTTTCTTCTGACTATGTGAGGTGGTCTTTTGTGATTGCAAACTGTTGCGTCATCAGAAAGAACAGCAGAATCAACAGGAGCCAGGAGGACGCTGCTCTCCTTGAACCTTTTAGCCGCTTGTTGGCGGACGGACCAGTGCTCTGAAAACAAAAGCTGCTAGCATTTTGATGTGGAGGCTGTAGCATACCCTGAGAGGGGATGCATCTCTTAGCATATTTAGTTGTACAGAAATGGTAGGCTGAGATTGAAAGGAAGTTGACGTGAAAAAGCTCACAAGCCTATTATGTCATCAAAAGCTTGAAGTCCCTGCTTCAAAACTCACTCCGGCGCCACTGATCCTCACCAAAAACCTCACTGATCCTCACCAAAAACCTCACCGATCCTCACCAAAAACCTCACTGATCCTCCCCAAAAACCTCACTGATCCTCACCAAAAACCTCACCGATCCTCACCAAAAACCTCACTGATCCTCCCCAAAAACCTCACTGATCCTCACCAAAAACCTCACCGATCCTCACCAAAAACCTCACTGATCCTCACCAAAAACCTCACTGATCCTCACCAAAAACCTCACCGATCCTCACCAAAAACCTCACTGATCCTCCCCAAAAACCTCACTGATCCTCCCCAAAAACCTCACTGATCCTCACCAAAAACCTCACCGATCCTCACCAAAAACCTCACTGATCCTCCCCAAAAACCTAATCTTAAATTAATCTGAAGCCCAAACACAAGTTCTGATCGTAAATGAAACCCCTGTAGCAGTTTGGTCCTCATACACTATGGATAGAAACACACAGACACAGACACAGACACACACACACACACACCTTCAGACAGAGGAAGGGGAATGTCAGGGCTGTGTGTGCAGAGCTGCTGTGAGTCGAGTGTCTCTTGAAGTCTTGCAGCAGAAGATCTTCTGTGAGAAGCTGCTGCTGTCAGAGCTACAGACACTGGGCCTGCCAGGTGTCACCCAGGCGGGCGGGGC
The DNA here is from genome assembly GCF_964638095.1 of Poromitra crassiceps. Classification (NCBI taxonomy): domain Eukaryota; kingdom Metazoa; phylum Chordata; class Actinopteri; order Beryciformes; family Melamphaidae; genus Poromitra; species Poromitra crassiceps. The sequence goes on along the minus strand of NC_139634.1, from coordinate 43,858,043 downwards.
GGGGCAGCGTGTGTGTGTGTGTGTGTATCTGTGTGTGTCTGTGTGTGTGTGTGTGTGTGTGTGTCTGTGTGTGTGTGTGTGTGTGTGTGTGTGTGTGTGTGTGCGTGTGTGTGCGTGTGTGTGTGTCTGTAGGGAAGTATCACTGACAGCTGTCACCCCCCTTCCCAGCTTGGCTCTGCCAGCTCCTTGCTGACACCGACCATGAGGCCCACGGTTACGCCTCATCCATAAGGCACACAAAACGTGTTTATCCAAATAGTTTCCAGTCTCCTCTCTGACACCTGCAGTGTGTATCGGGGGAAACTCTCTGGGCGTATAAGCGACAGTGTAAACCTGCAGACTGTCGGGGGGGGGGGGGGGGGGAGACCTCGGCACCGCGGTTACGAGGTTTCAGCGTGCCGGCTCTGATAAGGATGTGTCAGCGCTCCACAGGCCCCAGGTGTCACCTGGAGGGAAGCTCTCTGTCACCTGGGGGGGGGGGGGGGGGGGGGGGGGGGGTGGAGGGGGGGCTCTGTGTCACCTGGCACAGAGATGGGAAGTAACTAAGTACAAATACTTTGTTACTGTACTTAAAGGAACACTCTGCCGATTTCCAACCAGCTTTGTATCATTACAAAATCAGTAGTAGCCTATATCAGAAAACTGTCAACAGTTTTGCAGGCGTTCATTTAGTTTGCCAGTTGTTGTTAGTTGGTTCACTCTTAAGTTGTGGACCAGTGATGTCATTCATGCACAACTGACATCACTGGTCCCCAACTGAACTCAAATCAAATCTCAATAACTGTCAAACTAAATGAATGACGGCACAATTCTTTGCAGTTTTCTGATATCGGATGCATCAGCGTGACATCACAGGCCCCCGGAGATGCAGAACCCCGCTGCAGTTAATGAGTGGTGCCAAACAAATATCACATCGCTTATATTTTGACATTCTGAGTGAGAGCAGAAGTAGCTCAAGGGTCTGATGTGAATTAGTAAACCGCACAGCCGGCTGGAGTGAGACACTCAAGGCTGCATAGGGACCCATAAATATAAACTCAGATTGATTTGTATTTAAAAAAAAAAGAGAGAGAGAAATCGGTACAGTTTCACTGTTCAGTATGTTTTCAGTACGAACATGGTAAATGGACTGCATTTAAATAGCGCTTTACTAGTCTACTGACCACTCAAAGCAATGAATATGGTACGGTAGGAATACACGTACCTTTATATATTATATTATAATTATATTATATTATATATATATATATATATATATATATACAATGAATATGGTACGGTAAGAATACACGTACCTTTATATATTATATTATATATATATATATATATATATATATATATATATATATATATACAATGAATATGGTACGGTAAGAATACACGTACCTTTATATATTATATTATATATATATATATATATATATATATATATATATATATATATATACAATGAATATGGTACGGTAAGAATACACGTACCTTTATATATTATATTATATATATATATATATATATATATATATATATATATATATATATATATATATATACAAAGAATATGGTACGGTAAGAATACACGTACCTTTATATATTATATTATATATATATATATATATATATATATATATATATATATATATATATATATATATATACAATGAATATGGTACGGTAAGAATACACGTACCTTTAATAGCCCTACTCCAGAGTCGGGAATCTTGCCCCACATTTTAGATTGTGTCGAGTAATTCAGAGTCTGGTGTTTCCTTCGTCAATGTTTGTTCTTACTCAGAGACAAACAATCAAGCCAATCAGAGCATTTGTGGGCCGGACTAAAGTTTGAACCGTTAATGCAACTTGTTTATCATTGGCTCTTGGCTGTAGACTACACAGACAGACTTCAGGAGTCTAATCCTGTAGTCAACCTGTACCTGCAGTCTACCTGCAGTCCCGCTCACCAGCAGGCGGCAGTTTATACTCACTGAATCACAATGTGTCAAAAAAGTGTCACGGGTTTCATTTGTAATGAACGAAGCGTCACAAAGCGGTTATACGCGGCGCCACGTGTCACGTTTTACGACGGCGTCGCAGATGTTTTACGATGTGGTGCAGGAGGAGCCAGGCGGGACTCCTCTCTCATGGCGGTGGTGGTTTATTTACTTGGGGATAACAGACACATCACAGACGCCGCGCCCGCGTGCTCCTGAGGGAGAACACGTCCACAGCTGAGACGCTCTCGGCTCATTTCAGGGGAGAGGCAGATAGATGGAGCTCCTCTCCCTCCTAACTATCCACTCGCTCTTTGTTAAACAAGGCACAAACCCAATTACAAAGTGCCACACGCTGACACTTTATTAACATCATCGCCTCTAGTTGCCAGCAGCCCGGCCCCGCTCGCCCGGCGCCAGCAGGGCGGCGCCGCACGCCCTCTTTGAAGTGCACTGATGAAAGAGCGTCCTCTTATCAAAAAGGTGCAGAGACGTAATCAATTCGTCTTCTTCGTGCGAGCGCTCTGTCGTTCTCTCGCTGAGAACGCGAGCAAAACAAACCTGCTGTCGCGGGTCAGCGGGCCCGTTAATGGACTCATATTCCTGGGCTGCGTGTGATCTCTGCCTCTGATCACTTCATTAAAACGATGTTGACGAATGCTCCAAAAGCGGCCGGGCGGGGCGGGGCGGCGGGAGAGGAGAGGAGAGGCGGATGCATCTTAATAACCCTCCGTTGGTAGAGAACAGAAGAGGAAGGTGGGCTGCATGTAATCACTCACTACCTCTCTCTCTCTCTCTCTGCCATCATCCGCAGTGCAATCAGCTCATCCATGATGGAGCCAACAGAGACCGGGGTATCAAAAGCTCGTTATGAGGCTGAACGAGGAGACCACCGCCGTCGCATCACAAAAACACCGCGCCCGAGATCTGGGGCTTCCCATCCCGTCAGCGCGGGGGGGCACAGTGGTAGCGCTCCCCACTCACATCAAGAAGGTCCTGGGTTTGATTCCCGCCTGGGACGTTGTTGGCACTGGGGGTATGTCTCCCCATGCCTTTAGTGCCTGGTGCCCAAGTGGGCGATCTCATAAAAAAGGGCCTTTCTGTGTGGAGCTTGCATGTTCTCCCTCGTGCTCCCCTGGGGTTTGCTCCATATATAACCCTGCGTTACAAAACATACAGAAGAGAAGATCGTCACGTGTGACCAGCGGCGATTGGTCCCTGGGCGCTTCACTGCAGCTGCCCACCGCTCCTGGCCTGAAGATGGAGGAGGACGAGCTCCTGGCCTGAAGATGGAGGAGGACGAGCTCCTGGCCTGAAGATGGAGGAGGACGAGCTCCTGGCCTGAAGATGGAGGAGGACGAGCTCCTGGCCTGAAGATGGAGGAGGACGAGCTACTTCAGCTTAGTTACTTAGTTAGTTATACTTTATTGTCCCCGCGGTGAAACAGCCCAGGTCACGAATATCAACACCAAAGCTCAGAACTTCATCACAGCTGAAATGCTCACAGCAGAATGCATACCTGCCAACATGAGGCTGTGAAAAAGATGGGAGATGTTCTGGGGTACCCTCTGCCCATAATGGACATGCGTGCGGCCTCGGATGCAGCGCAGCAAGGAACCCTGGGAGGATCCGTCTTCACGGCGCTCCTTCCCGCCTGCGTCGCACCACGGCGGACAGCTTGTTCGGGAGACTTAGCGTATATCGTGTCGGCGGCCCCGCGCTGCTTTACGCTGCGCCGGGCAGAAGCAACCGTGCGCCATCAATCTGGCATACGGCCCGCCTGGGTTTTTTACAGCCACTTTGGGGGGAGGAGAGGCACTCTGTGGGCCGGGGCCAGCCATTAACACAGGCCACATGCCATTAGAGCGGACACACTGTGGCAGAACGCTGTCTAATTCCCTCCTACTTTAAGACCATTCATTATTCATTTCCTGTCCCGCAGGAAGGGGACGACGGCCACACAGGGGAGCAGAGAGCCTAATAGGGAGGTGAGTGGTGCGGTATGCATATATACTCTCTGGATCCAAAGTGCTTATTATCTGTGAAACAGTGGATTCCAAACAGCCCTAGTCCCGGGTTTAGTGTGCAGGGAAGTGACGAGGCTTTCAGCTCAGCAAACTCCAGAGGAACTGAGCCTGCTGCTGCTGCTGCTGCTGCTGCTGGCTGTGGGTTTACTCTCTGGAACATTGTGTTGTTGTAAATTATCAGAGCAGCTCATTCCGCGCACGTCCTGTGTTGACTTATTTGTCAAGTCCCTCTGCGTCACCACACACCGACGCCAAAGCTACTGCCCCTTTTCATTATGTTTGGACGGGCCGGGCAGGTCCAACAGAACTCCCACATCGTCTGAACTCCACACCACGGGGGAGGGTGGTATTCAAATAAACCGGGACGTGCTAAGGGTGTATAGGGGCATTACAGCCACCAACTGGAATGGAGTGTGGATTGTGAGTAACGTCACTTGCAAGCTAGGAGCTTCGCCAAACCCGCTTGCTTGCAGGTTATATATACCGATTTCTCCTGATTTCCCTTGTCACTGCTGAGGGGGGAATGTATTGGACTAAAAGTAGACATTTTATTGGGCAAGTGTAGTGGAGAAAGAGTGAAAGTTGACAGAAATATCAATACTTAAGTAAAGTACAGATACTCCAAAAAAGACTGTACTTAAGTATTACTACTTCATTACATTACACCACTGGAAAATAAGTGATGCTAAGGTGTCCTAATTTAAAAAACATTCTCTATTGTACATTTTTATTTTTCTTTCTTTTTCAATGTTATAAACTGTAAGGGGGGGTGAGTGAAGGTGAACGTTTAGCCAGTAGTTGTCGAGGACTATTGAAGACTCACATTTCTTTCAACACATCATGATAAGTAATGATAATTGTATTACTGGCAGTAACATGGAGTAAAACACTTGCAGAATTATGATATATATATGAACTGTTTTCGCCTTTTTAACACGTTTGATGAGACGATCATGTTTTGCTATTCTGATCTACATCATGTGACTACATCATGTGACTGCAGTAGAACGTTGACAAAGTTAAACGTGGGGCTGAATTGTTGCTTTGCAGGCAAAGAATAGCACACTGCGTTGTGACTAGTCTGTAGGGAAAGAATAGCACACTGCGTTGTGACTAGTCTGTAGGGAAAGAATAGCACACTGCGTTGTGACTAGTCTGTAGGGAAAGGCCTCCCCTGCGAGGTCAGGGATCATGTAGTGTTTTGCTGGAGGGTTGTTGTTCTGTTCTGTGTATTACCGGCACGGCGCCAGGATTTCAATTTTGTACGGGCCGAAGTTATTTTGGCTGGGCCTTTTTTTATGTATTTTTTTGCACATAAATGCAGTGCGGTTAAATGTGCCAAAAACATGCAGGCCTAGTTGTCTTCACTGTGAAACAACTATCAATGATAACAAGATTCCACACGTTTTCTACACGTCATTTGAGCTTCAATTAATTCAATTAACTCAACTTTTCAAACAAATCTAGTCTGTTTATAAAATGGCCATGCTGAGCAGAACCAGATCAATGGAAGAAAAGAGGAACCTTGCACATTGCTTGCACGTCGCTCCATGTAGCAGACTTCCACAACAAATTGCATCATGAAAGTAATTATTCCAGGACTTGGACGTCACCCTTCCAGTCTATAGCGATGTGCCAATTATATTGCCTTCATTCGTTTCCTCTCAGTATTACGTGCGTCTTCCAAGCCGCCTGGAGCGTGCGTCGTCTGCACTGCCTCCTCGGCCATGTGGGCGCAGCTCTGTTCTGCTCTCACACGTCAGATTTCCTTCTGCGAGGAACCCAAATATAACACCAATTACACTGATTGTTTGTGAAGAGGAGACGAGACGAGACTGAACGCAACCGCGCTCTGAGAGTGATGCCACTTTTTTTTGTTTTTGTGTATTTAAATGTTAAAGGGACAGCTCACCCTAAAATACAAAATACAAATGTTTCCTCTCACCTGCAGTGCTATTTATCCACCTATATCATTTTGTGTTCGTTGCCTGAGTTTCGGAGATACAATATCGGCCGTAGAGATAAAAAAATAATAATAATAATAATCCTCATGGGTCTGGCCTTGAGGTCTATGCAGCTGTACCAACCTGTCAGTTTGATCTGCACTAGTTTCACCAAGATGAATCCGTATACACTTTCGACACTCACATTTGTATTGAAAGCTAATGGTGAACTTCAGGTTTTGTGCATGTGGTAAAGTCGTGCCTCTCTGCCCCTCTCTCCCGGCTGCTCAGTCTCTCATCAAAAGACCTTTTGTTCAGAGGCTCAAAGGTAAAAGGAGAGAAATAAGTTGTGTGAGAGGCAATTGTCCATCGGCCATTTAATCTCCCGTACGCAGCGCGCAATCCAGCTGCGTTTGAGAGCGGTGAGATGTTATAACCACGCAGGGTTAATCCTCAGAGTCCTGAGAAGGCGGCCTTTCTCCCGCAGAGATGGCAGGAATGCGGTGTCCCGTTCCCGATTCGGCGCTCCGGCGGATCAAAGGCCCCTCCCCCTCCCCAGGCCCGGGCCCGGGAACAACGCGCCTCTGTTCGAGGAGGGGGAACCACAAGGGCATCGGCTTCAGCACCGGGACACCGGATCCAGACACTTTCGCCCGGATCGCTTTCTGCCCCCGAAGCCGGAGCCTTGTCCCGCGCTAAGCGGGCGCGATGTAATTAGGTCCGGGGACACAAAAGACCCCACACTCTGCTCAGAGGGGCGGGCCGTCTGCGCGACTCATTAGAAGATCACAGATTAGATAGCGGGGGTCTAGGATGTCCCGCGCCGGCTCCCCACCTGCCGACAGGTGAGCCCCCCCCCCCCTCATTACCTGTCCCTGGGCAGAGGTCAGAGTCCCTCAGGATTGGCTAATGGATGTAACGAAGGAGCGGGCGGAGCGGTTTAGCAGGGGTCGAGTTTCGGCGATGGCGAGGGGTCGGTTGGCGGGGGTCGAGTTTCGAGGGTGGGCGAGTTCCCCCCCCGCTTCCTGCCAGGGAGGAAAGAGGGGAAAGGGGCGGCGGGATGAAAGTAGAGACGAGCGATGTTATTGGCCGATGATGGATCGACCCCCGCCTTCAATCGACGAACACTTCACTCTGAAACAGACAGAT
>NC_139634.1:43720936-43845936 GCF_964638095.1 Poromitra crassiceps | reverse complement strand
GCCAGTCATGTTGATGGGAGCGCGATTAGCTCTAGTCGCATTTGCAAATATATGGTTATGGTTTGTTCTCCACCTACGTAGGCGCCAGACGGTTGGGTTTTACAAGGGGCAGCCTCTGGAGCTGAAAAATGAAAGCCAATACGGAACTCCGTAGTCAGTCTTTGGACCTGTTTAACGGGTTGGTGTGTGTGTTTTGTTTTTCAAACATTCTCAACGTATGAGCGCCCGCTGTATAGTCACACGTCATCTGATTCTGTCCAAGGAGATACGGGCAGTAAAATGCTTCAGAGCATGAGTGAGTGAATGAGCATACGGTATACAGCAGATACATGTATGCTCTATGGAGGCTCTTCATAATGTCCTCCTCCTGCCATGGCACTGCACCAACTCGAGATGAGAAGTATACTCCGTAAACTTCTCTCTGATGGCCATTGCTGACTTTGAGGAGTTGTGTCTCCCGAGCTGAGGGATGGGAACGATGGCATCAGTGGCGGTGGTGGAAGGAGTGCTGTCAGACGTGGCAGCAGCAAGGGCACGGTATCTGGTTTCAGAGGATGGTGTTGGTCTCAGGAAATGATGAAGAATGCATGTGGCCTTCACAACATGCTCTGCCATCTCTGGGCCCACTTTAATCACTCAATGGTCAAAATGCCGAATGCATTTTCCACCATCCGACGGGCACGAGACAGGCGGTAGTTGGTGGGCACCACGGGTATGACATCTGGAGGTTGGTGAGGAGTGGGTAAGCCTCAGCTCCAACTACCACATAGGGCAGCTGGCCAAGGTGGTCTGCTCCAGGTAGAGGGGTGTCAGGGGGGATGTTCAGGTTTCTTGCCTTCATTGCTCTCCCAAACACAGAGTTTGCAAGGATGCCTCCATCAGTGACTACATTTACAGGCACACAATATTCCACTATTATTCGGAAAATGACAATATTCTGAATTTGATAAGGGTCATATAAACAGCATATTCCAGTTGCATTTTCTGAATTTGGCCTTTTTCTGAATTTAGCATTTTCTCATGAAGAAATGTGGGATATTCCAGTATTATTCGGGTTATTCGGGAGGATTCTGGGACGCATCTTGCCTGTTTGCAGTCAGATGATGTGTGCTAGAAGCGCTAGAAGAGGTGATATAATATATTCCATCATCTCTGGCATGCAAAAAGAAAAGCCCACATTTCTGATCGGGAGGAGATGAGAAACACGGAAGTCCAAAATGCTTGCGAGGTAAAAAAAAAAACTGGTCCATTGGAGTGAATGGAGATGACGCAACTCGTATAACTGACTCTGGCCTAACAACGTAGCCTACTTTTAATATGAAAAACTTGGATATCTGCGCAAATATCGCAACGCCAAACTGTTCAGCAGCAAGCTCCTGAAATGGACCAGATGATGCTGGTATAATAGAGTCAGGGCTCCTCTGTTTGTTCTCAACAGCTGCATGTAAATGGGAATATTAGTGGATTATTCATTTAGTCGGAATATTGTCTTTTTCCGAATATGGGCAAAAACCGGAATATTGGGTGCATGTAAACGTAGTCACTGTTTCTTCCGTATAGGCTGTAATATCCACCAGCCTGAACAGGTACCTTGCATCGACAACAGCAGGACGATTGAGAATGTGCCCTTGTAATTGAAGTACTGAGAGCCTGTGTTGTCTGGGGCCTGTATGACAATGTGTTTCCCATCCACAGCACCAATGCAGTTAGGAAAGTTCCACAACTCCCCGAAGTCATCTGCAATCCTTTTCCAGTCAGCCTCTTGTGGGACAGGCATGTACTCATCTACAAGGCAATCCCTTATGGACTGTCACTGGATCACCTCCGTGACCATTTTAGACACCGCCAAGACTACAGTATAGCTAAAGGCCAAAAGTCCTGAATGAGTCGCCTGTTGCAAGGTACCTGAAATTAACTGAAAGGAGAGCCATCAACTGCTGCTGCTACTACTACTACTACTACTACTACTACTACTACTACTACTACTACTACTACTACTACTACAAAAACATGTATCACTCTCAGCAAAGAACTGCCCAAGATAGCACAACTTCAGAAGATTGACACTTGGAAAATATGCAACTAACTAACCAAAATAGCAACGTTGCTATTTTACAATTTCGGCTCCAAAATTGTAAAATGGTAACGTTCTGAGATTTTAGGTTTAGAGTTAGGGTAGGGGGAGGGGCTAGAAACGGAAAACCACACCCACCCCTGTATAAACGTACGTTACCATTTTACAATTTCGGAGCCAAAATTGTAACATAGCAACGTTGGTCCAAAAATGAAAAACTGAAACAGTTTAAGTGCAGCCAAGGTAGTGCAATGTCAACCAAATAGCCATCGTGACGGTTCCACAGTGAAACTGGCTCAGAGGTCGATGCCATCGTCCATCGTGCTGCCAACCCTACAGCCAAGCAAAGATAACATGAAGCAATAAGAAGTGTTACAAATATTACAATTATCGTACAGTAAAATGCTTCAGACTTCCGTCAGTGTAGCACTGTGATTGGCTAGAGACTTCCGTCAGTGTAGCACTGTGATTGGCTAGAGAGAGACTTCCATCAGTTGTAGCACTGTGATTGGCTAGAGACTTCTGTCAGTGTAGCACTGTGATTGGCTAGAGAGAGACTTCCGTCAGTGTAGCACTGTGATTGGCTAGAGAGAGACCTCCGTCAGTGTAGCACTGTGATTGGCTAGAGAGAGACTTCCGTCAGTGTAGCGGTGTCTCACAGCCAGCCTGCCCGGGGGAGCTGCCTCCTCCCCAGGGGAAAACAGACAAGGCCCGGTGTGAGTGGAGTCCGGGCTCAATGTGGGCGGAGTCACAGCTCGGGGTGGGCGGAGTGGAGATCTGGAGGAGTGGAGAGATTCTCTGTCCAAACCGATGTGAGGAGGGAGATACAGTACGAGGGCAGGTGGTTATGTTTTGCATTTAGCACCTCCCCCGGGCAAGATGTTTCACAGTGAAGATGGAAATATTACAGCCGTTAACTAACCGTTCCTCCTCGGAGTCATTGACGCCAAGGGGAGAGACGCCGAGGGGCCGGCTCGCTGTTACCATGGCGATGACTGAACGCTTTCGCCCCAAGTATGAATTACAAACGCCGTGCGACTTTCTGCCGAGAGACACTTATCAAAAACCGTGGAGCGCCCTACCATAAATCAACCTTAAATGTTCCACACTCCGGTCCGGTTAGTCCGGTCCGGCATCAGAGACTCCGAGCCATCAGGAGAAAATCGGCTCCTGTCCGAGCGGACGGAGGGAGATAATTCACCAGAGGAGATAGAGAGAATGAGCAGAATGAGGTGAAGAAAAGAGAATGGATGAGAGGAGGAAGGCAACATAAACACAAAGGGCGCTCCCCCTGCATCTCAAATGAAAATCCAATTTCAGAAAGGAGAGAAAGCCGGCTGGAGTTTATGGGGAAAAAGCAAACAAAAGAGGGCTAGAAATTGGCTAGATGGCTGTGGAACACGAGCGAAGATGAGCCGCCGCCGAGGAAGGCCTCGCTAGTCCTGAGGGCCTGAGGAGAGACAATGATCTTCAATTACCAGCTGTTCTGTTCTCAATTTTAGACAAGCACACAGGAGAAAGGCTGCGAGGAGAGAGGGAGGCTGGGAGGAGAGAGGGAGCAGGAGAGAGGGAGGCTGGGAGGAGAGAGGGAGGCTGGGAGGAGAGAGGGAGCAGGAGAGAGGGAGGCTGGGAGGAGAGAGGGAGCAGGAGAGAGGGAGGCTGGGAGGAGAGAGGGAGCAGGAGAGAGGGAGGCTGGGAGGAGAGAGGGAGCAGGAGAGAGGGAGGCTGGGAGGAGAGAGGGAGCAGGAGAGAGGGAGGCTGGGAGGAGAGAGGGAGCAGGAGAGAGGGAGGCTGGGAGGAGAGAGGGAGCAGGAGAGAGGGAGGCTGGGAGGAGAGAGAGAGGCTGCGAGGAGAGAGGGAGGCTGGGAGGAGAGAGAGAGGCTGCGAGGAGAGAGGGAGGCTGCGAGGAGAGAGGGAGCAGCAGGGAGGGAGGCTGGGAGGAGAGAGGGAGCAGGAGAGAGGGAGGCTGGGAGGAGAGAGGGAGCAGGGGAGAGGGAGCAGGAGAGAGGGAGGCTGGGAGGAGAGAGGGAGCAGGAGAGAGGGAGGCTGGGAGGAGAGAGGGAGCAGGAGAGAGGGAGGCTGGGAGGAGAGAGGGAGCAGGAGAGAGGGAGGCTGGGAGGAGAGAGGGAGCAGGAGAGAGGGAGGCTGGGAGGAGAGAGAGAGGCTGCGAGGAGAGAGGGAGGCTGGGAGGAGAGAGAGAGGCTGCGAGGAGAGAGGGAGGCTGCGAGGAGAGAGGGAGCAGCAGGGAGGGAGGCTGGGAGGAGAGAGGGAGCAGGAGAGAGGGAGGCTGGGAGGAGAGAGGGAGCAGCAGGGAGGGAGGCTGGGAGGAGAGAGGGAGCAGCAGGGAGGGAGGCTGGGAGGAGAGAGGGAGGCTGGGAGGAGAGAGAGAGGCTGGGAGGAGAGAGGGAGGGAGCAGGAGAGAGGGAGGCTGGGAGGAGAGAGAGAGGCTGGGAGGAGAGAGGGAGGGAGCAGGAGAGAGGGAGGCTGGGAGGAGAGAGAGAGGCTGGGAGGAGAGAGGGAGGGAGCAGGAGAGAGGGAGGCTGGGAGGAGAGAGAGCAGGAGAGAGGGAGGCTGGGAGGAGAGAGGGAGGCTGGGAGGAGAGAGGGAGGCTGGGAGGAGAGAGGGAGGGAGCAGGAGAGAGGGAGGCTGGGAGGAGAGAGGGAGGGAGCAGGAGAGAGGGAGGCTGGGAGGAGAGAGGGAGCAGGAGAGAGGGAGGCTGGGAGGAGAGAGGGAGCAGGAGAGAGGGAGGCTGGGAGGAGAGAGGGAGCAGGAGAGAGGGAGGCTGGGAGGAGAGAGGGAGCAGGAGAGAGGGAGGCTGGGAGGAGAGAGGGAGCAGGAGAGAGGGAGGCTGGGAGGAGAGAGGGAGGAAGCAGGAGAGAGGGAGGCTGGGAGGAGAGAGGGAGCAGGAGAGAGGGAGGCTGGGAGGAGAGAGGGAGCAGGAGAGAGGGAGGCTGGGAAGAGAGAGGGAGCAGGAGAGAGGGAGGCTGGGAGGAGAGCGGGAGCAGGAGAGAGGGAGGCTGGAGGAGAGACAGACAAGGAAATAAAGACAGAGAGATAAATGCAGAAATAGAGTAACAGCGAGAGCAGCAGGCGAGCTGAGGACATTAGAATGTTATTCATTGTACTCCATGCTCTCTCTTCTCTCCCCTCTTTTCTCTCCCCCTCTCTCCATCTCCTCTCTCCTTTAATTTCCCATCTCTCTCTCCTCTCCCCTCTCTCTCTTTCTCTCTCTCCAGCTGGGTGCCTCCTCAGAGCCATGTGCAGATCATATCATTTGTTAACAGGCTGGCTGGCAGAGGAGGGTTTAGCTCCGCTCGTCTCATTTGCAACTCAAAGTGAGCAGATCTGTGTACACAGCAGTGTTGTAGTGGAGTCACTATAGCTCCAGTCTGAGTGGAGTCTCGGGTCCCCGGTGTTTAAGTCCGAGTCCGGAGTTATTGAACATGCGTGTGAATCCACATGTTGGTGGAACACACGTGCGGAATTGAATAATGTCATAGTATGAACGTAGCTAGCAATAATGTATGCTCAATTATTAGAGCCTAGGTGTATTTACAAAAAACAGTCTTTATCAATGAACAAGACCAAGTCCTCGTCTCAGTCCTCGGCCGTAAACACGGCCTCTTGGGGCTTATTGCTTCATTTGAACACGTAGCTTATTTCCTGTCAGTTGTACTAGCAAACACTGCAACAGGAAGTAAGCTATAGGGGCAATTTAGAATGTGTAAGTTGTCAAGTTAAAACCGTCTATAACAAGAGTGATTTCTTCTCTCAAAGGAACACTCCGCCCATTTTCAACCAGCTTTGTATCATTAGAACATCAGTAGTATATCAGAAAACTGTAAACGGTTTTGAAGTCTGTCATTTAATTTGACAGTTATTGAGTGTTAAAGTGTTAACTCAAAGTGTTAACTCAAATTAATAACTCATTAACTCAAATCAACTCTCAATAACTGTCCGACTATTCATCACTCGTCTAGTTTGACAGTTATTGAGAGTTGATTTGAGTTAATGAGTTATTAATTTGAGTTAGTGTGGACCAGTGATGTCACTGGTCCACACTTTAACACTCAATAACTGTCAAATTAAATGACAGACTTCAAAACAGTTTACCGTTTTCTGATATACTACTGATGTTCTAATGATACAAAGCTGGTTGAAAATGGGCGGAGTGTTCCTTTAATGTTTGGATCAGTCGTAGACACACAGTGAATAAGGAGCTGGGAGTAAGCAGTTTCACTGCAGAAGCACCTGAAGAGAAATCCTCCCAAACAGCCTTATATACTTTCTGCATCCGTTTGCATCTCGGGGCGCCGGCTTCTTTCTGTTTTTCTGTTTGCTGATTGGGCGGAGTCGAATCGTCGCTGCGGCGTTTGCCATGCTAATTAAGTGGCCCGCCGTGCCCGCGTGCCCTTCAGCCAGAACACAAGGAGCCTTCTCAATGTGCAGCGAGTCCCCGGGTCCTGGCAGCTCCATTACCTGAGCAGAGGTGGGCCCGCCATCCCCACAACAAAGCCCCCCTCTCGGGTCATTACTGGCCTAATTAAAGCACACAGTTATTTTTAGGGTTTTGATGCCTTGTCAGATGTGCAGCCTCTGTGTATTTATTTGCATGCTGCACCCGCGCAGGAACAAACAAACGCTTTTTAAAGATTTATTGCCAACTGTCATGTTGGCTCTCCTCTGTCCGTCTCCTGCTGGGAACCTTAGCTTCAAACGGCCCAGGAAAACACTTTAATTACTCTCTCTCTCTCACTCTCTCTCTCTCTGCTCCTCAGTACATCTGGCTGCCGCCCGCCCGCCTCTCCGTTTCTGTGCAGCCTGCGGTCGCCAACACAAAGTTGTCATTTTTACCATTCTGCAATCCACGGATATGTAGAATGTCTACATTTCTGCACCAAAAACATGTTTCTAGAGATGTGAATATCAACATTATACAGTCTGCTATTGAATCAGTGCGCTGGCCAGTTGGGAGTTATGTGGTTGGGGTGGAGGGACTTTTTTCACCTTTCACAGCAGAAAGTCTTCATTTCAACTGTGAGGCACATTTAACATTGTTATGCCTCCGCCGGCGATAGCCAGGCCGGAGGCATTATAGGTTGAGGCCACGTCTCGTGACGCTGGTTTAGCTGGCTCAGCCTGGCTGGGGGCGGGGTCAGGGTGGGGTAAAAACCCCCGTTCTATCCATTCAGCAAAGTTAGAATTTAGCTGATATAGCCCAGCCCAGGCAGACACGATCGGGGATTTAACCACCGCAGTAAACGCACATCTGAGCAGACATCTTGTGTTCTGCTCTAGAACCCCCAAACATGTACTTTAGAGCCGCAGCACCGTCTTTTGGTGAGTCAGCCCATTGAGATATATGGGCGGTTTTACCCCACTCGCGCGCCAGCCGTATAACATTTTGTGGGCATTCCCACACATGCCGACTGTCTCTATAGACTCTGGTTGTCTGTCCATCTGTACGTCCATCCGATGTTCGTTAACGCAATATCTGATGAATGCCTTGACGGAATTTCATCATATTTGCCTCAAACGTCGACTTGGACTCAAGGATGAAGTGATTCTATTTTGGTGGTCAAAGGTGAAGGTCACTGTGACCTCTCGAACACAGTTTTCAAGCTCAAGGCGATATCTCAGGAACACCTTGATGGAATTTATTGGAATTTGCCGCAAACATCCACATGGCATCAAGGATGAACCGATTCGATTTTGGTGGTCAAACGTTAAAGTTCAAGGTCACTGTGACCTCACAGACCCCATTTCCAAGCACTTTAACGTGATATCTCAGGAACGCCTTGACGGAATTTCAACTAATTTGCCTCAAACGTCCACTTGGACTCGAGGATGAACCGATTACATTTTGGTGAGTCAAAGGTCAAGGTCACTGTCACCTCATGAACGCCATCTTCAAGCTCGGCAACGCCATATCTCAGTAACACCTTGACGGAATGTCTTCACATTTGGCTCAAACGTCAAACTCTGGACAGACATGGATGTCGACTGCTCACTTGTTGGCGGAGGCATATATCCGCGGTGCGGTCGTTCTAGTTCTTATTTAAGCCCAACCCAAACCAAAACCCTAAACATAACACAGTTGTTTTGCTCAACATAACCAAGTTGTTTTATGTGTGTCTAACGTCGGAAAGGCGGCGAGGATTTCAAATGAACGTTTGGTTTCAAATTTATGTTGAGATTGTATGCATGTCTCTTTTTCACTTCCTCTTCCCTCTATCGTTCTCTCTACTCTCTTGCTCTCTCTCTCTCTGCTCGCTGGACCAGGTGAGCGAGGGGGCCCAACTACTTCAAATTGATTCTTTTACATCATCGCCACATTCAATTGAAACTGATCGCCAAATGCTTAAAGCTCACATCGCAACCCCTTTCACCCCCGCCCGATCTGAAGGCGTAAAGCCCAGAGAGTCCACTGGAGTACCAGGGTACCGGTGAGTGTGCGTGTGCGCGCGCGTGTGTGTGTGTGTGTGTGTGTGTGTGTGTGTCCGCGCACGTGTGTGTGTTTTACAGCAGCTTCCGCACATGAAGCGCGGGTTGGTCTTGTGAGGATTTGGTAAATCCGGAACTGAACGGAGTGGAGCAGCTTAGACAGAAGCTGGTGGAGCGAGGCAGACAACCAGCTTTACTTTCTGTCATTGTATAAAAATTGTACTACATCCATAACACTTATCACCCCACACACACACACACACACACACACACACACACACACACACAACCACAACCCCACACAACCACAACCCCACACACACACACACACACACACACACACACACACACACACACACACACACACAGCCCACTTTGACACATTTCCATTCAGCTTTGGTGCAAATTAAGTGAACTTTTCAAAAGTCAACAATCTTAAAGGCCCTGGAAACCAAAAATAAATGTGTTTTGAGTTTGTCACAATACAGATTTTTTTTTTATTAACCACGGCCACTCAGCCCAACATCAGGAAGAGGACAGAATATTTAGCATTTGGATTGAAATGAATGTCTAATACTTTTAGATGCCTAATTATGCACATAAGACCCTAAATTACATAGTTACAAGGTTATTGTGGCTCTGGGTTTCCAGGGGCTTTAAAAAGCTAATCCGGCGTGTTCCCATTAATGGCTGTTTACTTGACTTGCCTGAAGGCACAGCAGCATTTGAGAACCTCTGGCTTACTGTACGTCCTCACCGCTCCTCAGCACAAAGTGATGCCCTTGTTTATCCGTGTCAAATAACAGCGGCGGTGGCGGCGAGCAGCGGGGCGTGACCGCCGACACAAAGACTTGGCATGACTCATCTGTGTTTAGAGCGTTTAACACGTCTGCTACATGTGACCTCTCTGTGAGGTGTCTGAGAGAGAGAGAGAGAGAGAGAGAGAGAGAGAGAGAGAGAGAGAGAGAGAGAGAGAGAGAGGGCACCAGCACGCGCCTCGGGCCAGCAGCCTCTGGGCCGCGGGCCAACACTTGGATTCAACATCCAGGGTGTGTCCGCGGTGCTGCTAGGCCCGGCTGGCCACAACAACACAACACAAATACAAACAACCAGAGATGGGAAGTTACTGTACTTAAAGGAGGACTTACCCCCTAGATATGTATTAGAACAGTGATTTGAAAATACCTATTGAAAAAACCAAGAAATGACATATACTCTTGTCTATACTAGACTCTTTGGCTGTGTTAAGTCAAGATTTTTTTTCGGAAATCGACGCCATTACAGTTTGCCTACTGCCCCAAAAATAATTTATTTGAGAGGGGCGATATCTTTATAAATATCATCAACTAGCCAACGCTGGTGGCCTGTATGGAAACAGAAAATCCTGAAATGGTTGATAGTTATATCAATTTGGCCATTCAGTGGCGAACTAGAAATTTAATTATTTTTGTCCCATTTTGTCCCATGTGTGTGTGCGTGGCTTGCATGTGGCTTGTCTAAACTTACGTTAAGAGCCTCGCTGCTCGCAGCACACAGCACACAGTGAGGACAAACCTCTCGCTCTGGGGTAACACAATGCGAGATTTCTCCACGTAGACAGAAATAGCTGGTGTGCGATTTAGAGAATACAGTCTGAGATTGGGTACAGGATTGAGGGAATCCCGCATCTGTTTGCGAAGGTGCGACTGGACAGGACGCTTTTCACAGACGGGCACAGTAGTCGGAGCGAGGCGAGTGTCTCTCAGGGCAGAGCTGCAGATCTCTCCTCTTCCGCGCATTCAGTCTGTCCAAAATCATTACCGATATAATCTCAGTAGGAGGGATGCAGGGAAATATGATAGTAGCCGATGTGTTTAGAGAAGCTTTGTCACGTTGTCACGTCGTAGTATAGCGTTATATTTTACATGTGCGCTAAACTGCGACCATATTTGTTTGCGGAAATATCAGACTGCTCTCTCTGCTGCTCTCAGCACAGAGAGCCCAG
Source organism: Poromitra crassiceps (assembly GCF_964638095.1). Classification (NCBI taxonomy): domain Eukaryota; kingdom Metazoa; phylum Chordata; class Actinopteri; order Beryciformes; family Melamphaidae; genus Poromitra; species Poromitra crassiceps. Next base: position 43,835,434 of record NC_139634.1, on the reverse strand, counting down.
CTGCTGCTGGCCTGCTGCGCGCGCCCGCGGAGCTTGGGGCTCGTCCATGTAACAGTACGACTCGCCTGCCTGGGCTGGAGACAGCTTGCAACTCGGACTGATAATATAAACATCATCATTCGAGCTTATCCAGGTAAGATATCAATAAAGTAATGACACATTCAGCGGGAAACTAACTATAATTAAGACATGTGCCAACTTTGACGACGTTTGGTTCAGTATTTTAAGAGCAAACAGATTTTTTTTTACTTCAGTTAGAGCCCTCTGGAGCCTGATACTAAGTAAGGTTTTTCCATCTTGCCTAGTTGTATAGGCTTTGGAGATGCACCAGATGCACGCGCTAAACCCACCGTGACGTCAGGTTGTACCAAATATCCCATTCATTTGAGGGCACAAAAAAAAGCAGTCTTTGACCCTTAGAGGGCGCTTATGCCAGATATGCTGCTGAAAAATGATACAAATGGTAAAATGGCAACAGTTTGGTGTCAAATGTGGAAATTCTGACCAGAATTCTTCACACATCACCCCCAAAGTCATATATATTGGTTAAAAGCTGAAAAAAAGTGTTTTGGAGGTAAGTTCTCCTTTAAGTAGATTTTTCGAGTATCTGTACTTTACTTGAGTATTTAATTTTCTGACGACTTTTTACTTTTATTCGTTACATTTTAACACAAGTATCTGTACTTTTACTTGTGTACATTTTCAAAACAGGTTCGTTACTTTTGTTTAAATGCACGATAATGTAATTTAAAAACGAGTAGAAACGGGAGAGAAGTAATAGACGAGTTTCCCACCCAATAGTATGACTTGGCACTCCTCCGGGGCGTGGACAAAGAAGCACAAAGAAGAGAAACACGGATGTTCTCTGAGGGGAGACACACGCAGACATTAGGGGCCGTGCAGACAGCCAGCACTTATTAGCGCTCGTCTTTTTGCAATTCATTCTCTATAAGTATGCGCTTAGCTGCTGAATGTTGCCGTTCACTTCCACACACCAGCGTCATTTTCCTTGAATTAAACATAGTTAAAAGCCGTTGTGTGGTGGGCTGCACAGACAACAAATGTAAAAAATCACCAATTTAAAGTCGAGCTGAACCCAAAAATTCCTTTTATTTTCTTTTAGTTCAAATACCTGGGTATGCAGTGCACCTATTTAATAATGTATGCAAAAAGAATCACAACAATCTAATTTCTTTAGTTTTTCACACTTTTTCACATCAAAAGTTAATTTTTCAAGATTTCATTGATAACAGTAATGTACAGTTTGCTGACGTCACCTAGTACTATCAAATGTCTACCCCATTTCAACCAATCATATTACGACATGCAGCTGTCAATCAAATCTTCATTTCTGGATAATTTTCTCTTCCAAATGAAGTAGAAAATGGCACCTAGTGCCTGTCATCTGGCAGAATGCCTATCCCATAAACTAACTACTAACTTGGCCAATTGTTAGAAACATGAACAAAAAACAAAAACTATAATCTCTAAGAATGCAAAGAAATGTAACAGGCTCATTGAAACGCGCATTCCAGGGATATCGTATTTACAGCAGCGATAATGGCGCGCGCATCCGAGAGCTTGGTTGTCAGGGGTCGCACTTCGGAGATTCCAGGCCGACGTGCTGCACTCTCCGCTCGGCAACACGAAGGCAGCTGGCTGCCTGTGACTCGCTGCGCTCCACTCAGCCACTAACCTCGCGTCACCAGGCTCTTCCCGAGGGGAGCGCCACAACACACTGAATCCCACTCGATTTGGAGGTGGAACATGCCAGGATTGGCCAAAGCCCAATCCAGTCCCCAGAATTGTCAAATAAAATCATCGACATGATACTATGACCCGCCTCTCAACATGTCATCTTAGACAAACTATGTTTTCAGTCTGAAACGGACTCATATGCACGTGACGAACGGGTTCAGTTCGACTTTAAGTTTTTTTGTACTCCCGAGCAAAACAAGGAAGCCATTGAGAATTGGCGAGAAGAAAAATGTGGATCTAGCTGTCAGTGAAGTAAGTTGGAGTGTTCATGTTCCGTATATACGATCTTTGTGTGCAACACACAACCATGCACGTGACATAGTTGAACACCAGGATTGGGGGGGGCCCGTTTTGGGCGTGGTTTCTGAATGATGATTCAAGATTCAAGATTTTTTTGTCACTCCGTAGTACAAGTATCACGTGTGAAATTCTTGTGCTGTAGGCTCCGTTACAACATAGTGCAAATAACAGTATAACAGTGCAAAAACAGGGCATATAGATGCAGTAAAACAAGAGTACAACAAGCAATAACAGTAAACTTTTCCTTTTCTTTTCTAGCGTAGACGCCTTAAAACATAATTAAACATTCTGTTTGCACAGGTGCAAATAACATAGGCATAATTATCATATGTGATGGTAGCAGCTGCTACATGATTGTTTATTTGTGTGTGTTAAGTAGTCTCGTGGCCTGATGCGCTCCGCAGTGTCTCTATGAGGCAAATAATAGATAATACATTATTCCAAGAATTGAAAAAAATATATCTAATTCTTGGGATTTTGGTGCAGTGTGAGTCTCAGTCTACAGCCGGCAAAACCTTACCAAGGAACTGATACAGGTACCAAGCCCTTAAACACACACTAAATACAGCAGCAAGCAAGAAACACAACACAGCAAAACTCAATGTTCCTCACAGAGTATTACTGGATACACAGTGACAGTGCCAAATGCTAAAACTCAGCAGTTCAGTTCAACCCAAGCCCATACTGCCTTTCTCACTGTGTGTGTGTGTGTCACTACAGTCTGTACAAAAGTTCTCTGCTCAGAGACTTTCTTGGTTTCCACAGTTACTCTGCAGCAGTTGGGCTCCCCAAATTAAGTCAGAGTGAAACCTCTCCTCGGTGTTGCAGCTGCGTAATTGGCTCCGTGAAAACCTCAGTGTTACGATTTACGATTATGCAAACTTTATTGTCCACAAAGTGGAAATTTGTCTTCAGGGCTGCCGCTATGTACACGCGCGCCACGCGCTGAGCGTAGGGCACCAAGTGTCACAAGCGGCATCATCCAGAGCAGGAATACCACGGTCAAGCAGACGGTGGATCCCCTGCAGTTTGGTTATGCCCCTTCTAAAATGAACTCTCCACATGGCCAGTTTGGCATTTTTGAACTGGCCACAGTGCCCCCTTAAAAGAAAGTTGTGGGATCTCCTTGTTAAACTATAATGCGATGCAGTAAACAAACTCACGTTTCCCTCGGCCACCAGTCACCAGTCATCATGCTGGACATCAGTACAGTAGTGCGAGATTCCTCCCACTCCCGCAAATATGTAACGTAGCCTACGTAAATAAATACAGTGTTGTGTAGTGGAAGTGATTATCTTGTTCTCTAATGACCAGAACGGGTGTTCTTCAAACTGAACATTTATTTCTTCAACATGCTGTGGCAGAAACTGCAGACTTTACGTCCATCTTGCAACACACTATGTTCGTAGTTAAGCTACTTCCCTGCATAGGGCAGATACTTCCTTCTTGGAGTTTCAAAATAAAGTGCCTCTGCTGCAAAATTACTATTACCAGATTTCTCAATGCACACACGCACACGCACACACACACACACACACACATATACGAGGGATCAGCCAAGCAGCATTTTGGTAAACAAACCACGTCACTGAGTGGCAACAGCAATGGAACCCTATGGAGCCCAAGTGGCGCGAGGCTTGAGTGCCTGACTCTAGCCAGTTAACTCTGTTTACATTTTAAAAACTGTGACAGTTCACACAACTTTAACACGACATGCATATATTATACATCAAACTATTGAGCTACTTCTGCTCACACTCATACAATTAACTGCCGCGGTGTTCCGCATTTCTGGGTGGCAAGTGACGTCACGCTGATTCGTCCTATATATTTACGGCGGCACTGTTTGTCTTTGGTTCCACCATAAGACATCATAGATAGGTCATAAAAGCATAAAAAAAACATAAAAACATTAAGACAATACAATGTTATAGCTGTTCCAGACGAGGCAGCTGGAAGAGTTCCAGACGAGGCGTTCCGGGAACGGGCGATGAACAGAGGGTTGCAGAATAATCGATGTGGTGGGTGAAGAGAGGTGTGATCTCGTCTGTAAGGACGGGCAGCCTGACAAACGGCGGGCGTTTTGACGCGCTGCCAGGGGCTATCGGGCTAGCCACAGACGGACGGACATCGTCCCTGCGTGTGGGCTCGTAAGTACGCGTCATATTGCTTTTTGAACTCAGTCATTCATCGTAGGAAGTCATTCATCATAGAAAATCATTCATCGTATGGGGATGCGTCATTAAAAGTGCTGATCACCACAGTACACAGATTAATTTTTTCCACATCATTTTAATAAATGTTTTTCCGTGGGCATCTGGGTAATGTAGAGGTAAAAGCAGTCACCTACCACCGGGGAGTCCTGGGTCCAATTCCTGCCAGCGGGTACTTCCGGCTTGGGCAGATGTTCCTACACACACAATTGTCCGTGTCTGCGGGTGGGAAGCCGGTGGGTTATGAGTCCTGGTCGATGCACTAGCATCTCCTCTGGTCAGACCGAGCATCTCTTCTGGAGGAGGGGAACTGGGGGGGGAATAGTGTTATCCTCTCATGCGCTATGTCCTGCCGGTGACATTCCTCGCTGTCAGGTGAAAAGCGTGGTGGCTGGCGAGTCTGCAGACACAGCTGACGTGCAGCTCCCCGACAATGTGACTCGACGCCGCTGACGTGAACAGCGCAAGTACAGTATAACATCATGTCGATGGAGCGATAACAGAAGATAATGAAAGCTATTACCAATAATGCACTACATTCTCTCCTTGGGCTAACTTCTAGTCATATATAAACCCTAGTGAAATCACACAATTTCTCATTTTGCTGGGGACTTCCTTGCGACCCCCACGTCAAGCTGACGTCCGAGTAGAATAGGTTTAGCTGTGGTCGGCAACGCTCCAAGTCGAGGACTTGTGACATGTTTCCAGCTTTAGAATGGGGGAAATTGGACATGTTAAATTGTGAGAAAAAGGGTATTATGCATCCTGTAGTCTTCTACAGGTTTTTTTAAATGTCATTTAGCTTTCATTTGCTCTTTCTAAACTTTCTCTGCCTTGATTTGTTTAGTTTTTTTCTCTCTCTCTCCTGGACAAATTTGTAATTTTCTCCTCTCAGCTTGTCACCGTATTTTATCACTGTTTTTTTTATCACTCGCTTCTGTACTTTATCACTGTATAAATCAACTAAACCAATTTCAAATGTGTCAGTGGGAGTTTTTTTCTCTCTCTAGTGAAAACACCTGGATGTTAAGCTGTTTTCTGGCTTTGACAAATAGACATCAGTAAAATACTGATTACTGAGCTGGAGATTACAGAGTGATGGTGAAACGAGGCAATCACAGGAAACAATGTGAGAGGAGATCCGACATGAGTCTGTGGGCTTCCAGATCATTTAGATTAGAACAATATATTAGTTTGAGATCTAGCAGGCAGATATTCAGCTGCAGGTGAGATGCTGGACTGGAGCTTTCTCAGACCGCAGATAGACCAGACGTCTCAGGTGAGATGCTGGACTGAAGGATCCTCAGACCGCAGATAGACCAGACGTCTCAGGTGAGATGCTGGACTGAAGGTTCCTCAGGCAGATAGACCAGACGTCTCAGGTGAGATGCTGGACTGAAGGTTCCTCAGACCGCAGATAGACCAGATGTCTCAGGTGAGATGCTGGACTGAAGGTTCCTCAGACCGCAGATAGACCAGACGTCTCAGGTGAGATGCTGGACTGAAGGTTCCTCAGGCAGATAGACCAGACGTCTCAGGTGAGATGCTGGACTGAAGGTTCCTCAGACTGCAGATAAACCAGACGTCTCAGGTGAGATGCTGGACTGAAGGTTCCTCAGACCGCAGATAGACCAGACGTCTCAGGTGAGATGCTGGACTGAAGGTTCCTCAGACAGATAGACCAGACGTCTTAGCTGAGATGCTGGACTGAAGGTTCCTCAGACCGCAGATAGACCAGACGTCTCAGGTGAGATGCTGGACTGAAGGTTCCTCAGACAGATAGACCAGACGTCTTAGGTGAGATGCTGGACTGGAGGTTCCTCAGACCGCAGATAGACCAGACGTCTTAGGTGAGATGCTGGACTGGAGGTTCCTCAGACCGCAGATAGACCAGACATCTCAGGTGAGATGCTGGACTGAAGGTTCCTCAGGCAGATAGACCAGACGTCTTAGGTGAGATGCTGGACTAAAGGTTCCTCAGACCGCAGATAGACCAGACGTCTCAGGTGAGATGCTGGACTGAAGGTTCCTCAGGCAGATAGACCAGACGTCTCAGGTGAGATGCTGGACTGAAGGTTCCTCAGGCAGACAGACCAGACGTCTCAGGTGAGATGCTGGACTGAAGGTTCCTCAGGCAGATAGACCAGACGTCTCAGGTGAGATGCTGGACTGAAGGTTCCTCAGGCAGACAGACCAGACGTCTCAGGTGAGATGCTGGACTGGAGGTTCCTCAGACAGATAGACCAGACGTCTCAGGTGAGATGCTGGACTGGAGGTTCCTCAGACAGATAGACCAGACGTCTCAGGTGAGATGCTGGACTGGAGGTTCCTCAGACAGATAGACCAGACGTCTCAGGTGAGATGCTGGACTGGAGGTTCCTCAGACAGATAGACCAGACGTTTCATTATTCATTTGACATCCGATGCTGACCACACAAATCATTCCAGTGCAGTGAACACATATTTTACTCCACCTTCGGGGGTTTCTCAATGGGACTTTTCTCTTGGCACATTTTATCTCTTGATTGATGTAAGTTTCAGAAGCTTTTCCATCCATTTTCTTTATGGTGCTTTCAAGACGAAGCATGTTAGACACAGAGTAAAAACAGCATTAAAAATACTTTAACCATACTTAAACCTAACAATACAATCATAATCTATGCTTCTCTTGAATACGATACGATACGATACGATATACTTTATTGTCAGTTCACACTGAAATTTGTCTTGCAAGACAGCGGCAGTCCCATGCACAAACACATGACAAAGAGAACAGAACCAAAAAATACAAAGATACATACACACATACAGCACACAGAGAGCACTGGTCACTGCTCCACTGACCCTCGTTGAATCAACATTGTTTGTATTCTTACCAAGTATATCGATTTTGGTGGCAAGAATAATTAAAAAACTAGAGACGATCTTGTGATAGGATCACACCAGCCAAGGGATGTAAAGAGAGACAGAGAGAAACAGAGAGAAACAGAGAGAGAGAGAGAGAGAGAGAGAGAGAGAGAGAGAGAGAGAGAGAGAGAGAGAGAGCATGCATGGGTGCTTCTGTGTGCTTTGCTGTTGTCATAAGTGGTGCAATGTGTTTTCTTTTCCCCCACAAACTTAAATACGTATTTGCATGAGTATGTGTTGCATGCAGATTGACTTTTGTGTGTCTGTCTGTCTGTCTGTCTGTCTACAGGCAGACAGACAGGAATCTAAACACCTGGCAAAGTAAGCTACTCAAAACGTCTTCTGTGGTAGCTCCTACAATAGGTGTCGCATTTTGCCATGATGACACATGCGCGCATGCACACGCACACACACACACACACACACACACACACGGTGGAAACAATGCCAGGCCGCGCTGCTGCTGCTGCGACTGGTAATTAAAGTCTATGAATAAGGTGGTCTACTGGCAGCTTCAATGCAGACAGATCACTATCTGCATCAGCCTTCAACAATCCTATTTTAAAAAGCCTCTATTTTAAACGTGCTCCATGCTGCAGGCTGACTGTCACAGCAGGCTGTATGAGCCGGGGTTCAGACTCAGCTCTCTCCTCCACCCTCCTCCTTTCCTCTGCTTCTTCTTCTTCTTCTTCTTATCTGATCAGCTTTGTGTTTCTCATGCTGTGCCTCAGCCCCGCGTGCCGGAATATGAAATGAAAGGATTCGGCGAGCGAGCGGCGCGCCCAATGAAAGGCAGAGACTCTACAGCAGGAGAGGAAATAAGCTGAGGCACGAGAAACGCATAAAAGAATAGACAACACTGCCTGTGCCTGACAAGTAGAGAGAGAGAGAGAGAGAGAGAGAGAGAGAGGGGGGGGGAGTGACAGAAAGAGTGAGTGTGTGAGAGAGAGATGAAGAGAGAGATACAGCCAAGCCTGGAATTAAGTAATTTTCAGGGCAAGGCCTTTGATAAATACACATTTATTGGCGCCTCACGGCCAAACTGTCGGTCACCGAGGCCAAAAGCAACGCTTATTAAAATCATTTCTTCACTCATGTTTCCTCAACAAAATCACAGAGAAATGAAGTGCTGCAGTAGCACATCTGTAGGCATTGGTGTATATATTTTGTATGTGCTAAGCTATATGATAACTTGTTAAATTCTAGACATATATTCTATGGAAGGTTCAAGGAGATGTGCGTTAATTAACGAGGCTGTACGATAAACTTGACATGTGCGATGGCTCACACGGAACACACAATAATAAGGTTATTTTCTGTAGCTACAAATTACCGATGCCCCCGACACGCATCGCAGCGTCTGCTCTCAACCCAGTTAATTTGGCTATATTCCTCAACGCTAGTTCTGCTCAAGCACTCATACAGTACAGTAGCTCTCTCCATGAAACAAAGAGAGAGAGAGAGAGAGAGGTCCAGCTCTCATTAAGGACAAATTTAACGAAGTCATGCAGTCAGGTTTGTTCCATTCAGTATTGTGGCTGTGTGTGTGTGTGTGTGTGTGTGTGTGTGTGTGTGTGTGTGTGTGTGTGTGTGTGTGTGTGTGTGTGCGCGTGTGCGTGTGCCAGAGTCTTCTGTGTTATTCCGACTTAACTTTTCTCCTCAGCACCATCACTCTCCATCATGTCCACTGACTCCACTCTGCTCTGGTTTCTCTGCCCGGCTCTGATTGGAGGGATATTTCTCTGCCCCGGCTCTGATTGGAGAGATATTTCTCCTGCCCGGCTCCGATTTGACGGATATTTTGGGTTGTGGGGACCTTGCTGGGACGTCCCGCAGGAGGAGGCGACACGGTTGTTCCCGAGGACAACAGGGTCAGGAGAGACAAGAGCACAAACCTCCACTCGCTCCCTCTTCACTCTCTGTGTCCTCCACTGTCCACTCTGCTGCAGTCTGCAGCCCCAAACCAACTCTGCTGTTAGCTGTGCACCATAGGGATGGCTCATGATTTTCAAATAGTCATATCATACAGTACATATATAAATAAACAACAACAACAAATAGTTTCTGTCACTACCCCCTTGTCTTTCAAAGTACATTTGCCCTTGTTTTGCCCGACGCCTGTTTCCCCTTGCTCCAAAATGAGCAATCAGCACCATGGACAGCGCTGAGTGCTCACTGCTCACATGTAATGTAAGAAGAAGAAGAACCAGGTGGACAAACCCGTCTTTGTCACACAGAGACCCATGACACATGCATGCATTGCAGCCACACACACACCCCCTTCCCACCCCCCATGCTGACGGTGGCTGGTGGAATAGTATCTGCTCGTTTAACCCAGACAAGGCATGTCCTTCTTCCAAGGAGCAGTGGGCAGGTTTAAAGTCGAGCTGAAATGGGTCTGGGCGGGTCTGTGTGACGTATTCAGAAACAGGGTATAGAGGGCGGGACACGGGACATAGCGTGTGGAGAAGTTTGCATTGACCGTTGGAAAGTGGAGACACAGGATTAGGGCTTGTTCTGCCCCCAAATCCTAGTGGGATCCATCCCACTACATTTGGGGCAGAACAAGCCTCCACTGCTCCACACCACACCACACCACAAAATCATGTATTTTCCCGTGTACAAATCTGAAAACTATTGGTCACGTTTCAATAACAGTCTATATACAACTACAAACACAATATAATGAACAGTAAATACAGCACTGTGGTGTGCACAGCAGTCGCTGGCTGGCTCACTGTGAAAGCAGAGGAGCAGAGGACCAGGAGACTGCCTCCGGGCGCATAGCCGTTTCCAGCCGATGCAGAGTGCTGCCTGCTGGCTTGAAGTGTCCCGATGAGCCGTGGTAAGAGCCGCGGTAAATAACGATATTCCTGCAATGTGAGTTTAATGAGCCAGTTACATGTTGAAGACATTACCGTTTTTTATTTTGTATGTTACATATTTATTGGCCCAGTATAATAACATTCATGGGCTACAAAAGTCTGTCCAGATAGGCACTAGGCACGATGTTGCCTGCTCAGAATTTTCTCCTCGCCACAAAGATTGATTGACAGCTGACATGTCGTGATATGATTGGTTGAAATGGGGTAGACATTTGATAGTACCTGACGTCAGCAAATTGTAAATGACTGTTATGAAGTCTTGATGAATGAACTTTAAATATGTGCACTGTATAACCAGGGATGTGATCTAAAACAGTGCTTCTCAAAGTGGGGGTCGCGACCCCGATGGGTGGGTCGTGAGATGATTTCCAGAATGTGTGAAATTTACTTAGATAATGTGTGAAGTACAACAAAACAGCTTGAATTGCAGTTAGAACCAACTATGCTCAACATTAAATAAGGATAAAGATACTCAGCGTTACTTTTGTGGAACATAATAATAATAATACTAATACTAATACTAATACTACTCCTACTACTACTAATAATAATAATTGTGCATGTTTTTTGAAAGCTTGCGGATACGGACGAAGCAGCGCAGTACCACATGCACTCGCATGGAAATATGTGGGCAGTGACGGTTACATGATTTTTGAAATGGACGTATTTATTTGTGTATGAAAATGGAGCAGAAATGAGCCTTCAGTTCAAAATTCACAGCAAAATGGTAGGTGGGTCATTTATTTCACTAAGTTACGGACGGTGTTGAGTAATAACAACTAGTAAATTCTCAAACTAAAACCAATACACGTAATTAAAAAATCTCTACACGCAATTCTTTGGTGTTAAATAATCCTGCCAGGCCAACAGTGCATAAACAAGGCTGGAGTTAACAGCTTCTCCTGACGTGAGCTGTCCATGGTGCTGGAAGAGCACGAGGCACAACAACAAGGTTTCAGACACCTTTAATTCCCAAGTAAAACACAGCCTTGCTTTTGTTGTTAATTTAATTGGAGGGAATTGTTTCAGCCATTTTGATGTCAGATGATGCGTAACACACATGTCATTGTTTTTAATTGTTTGGTTTGTTTGTTTTTTGTCTCACTGAAAGCAATGCTCTGACTAGTACAACCACAGTCTGATCTGCTGGCCACTGAGCATCTCCACTGGAGCGGTTGGAGTTAAGAGCCTTGCACAAGGGCACCTCAGTGGTGTTAATGAGGGGAGGGGCAATTGTGCTGCCTTTTCACTTTCCCCCGCCCAGATCTATCCTGCCAGTCCCACCCTGGGATTGAACCCACAACCTTCTGATCACAAGCTTGCTTCTCTCTAACCTTTAGGCCACTACTGCACACAAATTGCCACAAATTGAAGTTTGGATTTCTATGTTGAGCTGTCCATGGTGGAACTTGTATCCTTACTTATTTTTTTCCTTTTATTTATTTATTTATTTATTTATGTATCCCCTTTTAGCTCCTGAAACAGCCCCCAGATGCTTAAGGCCACCTCTGGTTCAGCATCACATGAGAGACAGCCTCTGTGTTGTAGCTGTGATGCTGCGGCTTGTTGGTCAGTAGTAAATCCAGGTTGTGTGGGTTAGGGTTAGCTGCTGCTGAGCTAACGTCTCTCCCTTGGTTATTTACAGCACTCACCATGCTGGACTGGGAAACGCAGCCAGCCCAGAGAATTGAGGTATCCATTCCGACGACAGTTTTACAGCGGCTAAGTTCACTTAGCATTAAATTCTCTCCCAGACAGCATGAGGCTGACGGAAGACTAACCTTATTTTCAGAGGAAAGGGAGCAGGACAGAGGCAAGAAGGCAAGTTCAAATTTAGTGTTTAATTTGGTTAATATCATTGGCTGCTCTGTAAATTTACTGCTCCCCTCAATTTGAATTAGACTACAGGGAACAGTTAGGAGAGAGAGAGAGGGGGGGGGGAGAGACAGAGAGAGAGAGAGAGGGAGGGAGGGAGAGATGGAGAGAGAGAGAGCGAGAGAGAGAACGTTGACTATATGAATGAAGTGTGGACACTAATGCAAATGCACAAATGGGGTCGATATTGCTGTGTTTGCTTTTCTAGACAAGTCCCTGTTTACCGCTGTGTGTGTGTGTGTGTGTGTGTGTGTGTGTGTGTGTGTGTGTGTGTGTGCATGTGTGTGTGTGTGTGTGTGTGTGTGTGTGTGTGTGTGTGTGTGTGTGTGTGTGTGTGTGTGTGTGTGTGTGTGTGTGTGTGTGTGTGTGTCTGCACGGTGATGGCAGCTTGGTGAACACTCACAAATAAAGGAGCAGTCAGAGGAAAAGGCAGAGAAAGTCTCCACATTCCTTCACATGCTGCTCAGCTTGTTTGCAGCAGTCACATTCCTTCACATGCTGCTCAGCTTGTTTGCAGCAGTCACAGCTTGTTTGCAGCAGTCACATTCCTTCACATGCTGCTCAGCTTGTTTGCAGCAGTCACAGCTTGTTTACAGCAGTCACATTCCTTCACATGCTGCTCAGCTTGTTTGCAGCAGTTACAGCTTGTTTGCAGCAGTCACATTCCTTCACATGCTGCTCAGCTTGTTTGCAGCAGTCACAGCTTGTTTACAGCAGTCACATTCCTTCACATGCTGCTCAGCTTGTTTGCAGCAGTCACATTCCTTCACATGCTGCTCAGCTTGTTTACAGCAGTCACATTCCTTCACATGCTGCTCAGCTTGTTTGCAGCAGTCACAGCTTGTTTACAGCAGTCACATTCCTTCACATGCTGCTCAGCTTGTTTGCAGCAGTCACAGCTTGTTTACAGCAGTCACATTCCTTCACATGCTGCTCAGCTTGTTTGCAGCAGTTACAGCTTGTTTACAGCAGTCACATTCCTTCACATGCTGCTCAGCTTGTTTGCAGCAGTCACAGCTTGTTTGCAGCAGTCACATTCCTTCACATGCTGCTCAGCTTGTTTGCAGCAGTCACAGCTTGTTTACAGCAGTCACATTCCTTCACATGCTGCTCAGCTTGTTTGCAGCAGTCACAGCTTGTTTACAGCAGTCACATTCCTTCACATGCTGCTCAGCTTGTTTGCAGCAGTCACAGCTTGTTTACAGCAGTCACATTCCTTCACATGCTGCTCAGCTTGTTTGCAGCAGTCACAGCTTGTTTGCAGCAGTCACATTCCTTCACATGCTGCTCAGCTTGTTTGCAGCAGTCACAGCTTGTTTACAGCAGTCACATTCCTTCACATGCTGCTCAGCTTGTTTGCAGCAGTCACAGCTTGTTTGCAGCAGTCACATTCCTTCACATGCTGCTCAGCTTGTTTGCAGCAGTCACAGCTTGTTTACAGCAGTCACATTCCTTCACATGCTGCTCAGCTTGTTTGCAGCAGTCACAGCTTGTTTACAGCAGTCACATTCCTTCACATGCTGCTCAGCTTGTTTGCAGCAGTCACAGCTTGTTTGCAGCAGTCACATTCCTTCACATGCTGCTCAGCTTGTTTGCAGCAGTTACAGCTTGTTTGCAGCAGTCACATTCCTTCACATGCTGCTCAGCTTGTTTGCAGCAGTCACAGCTTGTTTACAGCAGTCACATTCCTTCACATGCTGCTCAGCTTGTTTGCAGCAGTCACAGCTTGTTTGCAGCAGTAAACGGAGACGAGCTCAGCGTATTGTCGAGTCAATAATGTTATTTTTAGTCGACCTTTCAAAGTGGCTCCGTTTCCTACAGTGTATTCTCCCACTGGAATAAGCATTGGAAGCTGTGTGCATGTTTGTGTGTTTGCGGAACATGTAACAGATGATTTACGTTCAATAATTTTCTGTTCACCTGAGCCTGACTGAGGTTTCCTGCGTGTCTGATGTAACGCTGCGTCCTGATCGAATATTAAATACACAGTGTGCGATAGCGCTTGGTATTATTTAAAAAATGACCACACAATTACCAATACCAGTAGCCTATCCTTAAAGATTGGTATGCAGCACGATCACATCAATAGCAGAAGATGGAGCAAAAGAGGAAACAATCTCAAATTATAAACCATAAAGTGCAAAGTAAAAGTGATACCGATACGAAATAGAGTATTCCGTAACTTTTTTTTTACATTTTGGTGGCATGTCGGCACGCTGAGCTGCCAATTCCATCACATACAGTACACAGCACTCGACTTCACAGACTGTACGGGTTGTAGCTGCTGCGGTCGTGGGCCAATCACACGTCACATTAAACCGCATCACCAGAGGTTCCAGGGGAACCCGTTTATGGGGAGCCCCATGAAATTGAAGAATTGTTTAACGTCACCATTAGGCTATTTGGAAATTACAACCAATTATTAAATAGAAGAATGTGTGCTCTGATCATAGTGTCTGTGTTATCTCTCTGGTCTGCAATCCAGACAGTCATGGAGTCATGGAGTTCTGGACTGAATCACATCTAACAATAAAAAATATTTGCATATTTGCGTCCGAGACACAAAATCTCATTAAATGGGGTTCCGAGGTTTAAATGTGGACTAAGATAGGGGTCATTGATAAGGGAAAGGTTGAGGTTGGCCTAGAAGGCTGCAGTGTGTGTGGGCACAGCGAAAACAGTCAAAACTCACCAGTAGCGAGCACACTCAAGGGAACAATAAAAACTCAGGTGCACGGCAAAGACACACTGGTAAGAAGAGAGAACGAGCCAGCACACTAAATGTCCTTTTCCAAGTTGTAATCTGTCATCAGGGCAGCAGCAGCAGCAGCAGCAGCAGCGTGTAAAAACCTACAGTGCAGCAGACACTTGCCTCCGTCCGACCATAAAACGGCTCGACTCGGCAAACGACTCGGAAGCATTGTGACGCATTCCTGCCCCGGAGAGAAGACTCGATGTCAGCTGAATGCAGAGTCACGGCTGGGTTTCAGTTTCCCCCCCTAACAGTCCTCTTACACTATGAATGTAGTCAAAGACGTGATCGGGAGCCCAGAGAGAAACAAACAATAATTCCTCATTAGAAAAGAAGGGGAGCTCAGTGTCACAAACACCTACAGCCGTGAGAAAAGCCTGAGCAATCACCTCTCTGATTAATGGAAGACATCATCAATCAACCCACAAGCCCCCCGACACAGAGGCGGAGTCTGAAACCAATAAGCAATAGACTGGGCGGATTTATCTGGGCTTTTTTTTCGCTCCGCTACAGAAACCACTTTATTACCAATGTCCTCCTCCCACAGTATTCTCTCGTCTTCTGAGAGTTGGAGGAGTTTCTCTTCTCTTCCATCGGGCCGAATCAGGATTTATGGAGGGATATTGGACCCTGGTATCCTCTTCATCACATAGAGTTTTATTATTTTCCTCACACTCAGCAGTAGTAGACCCGTCTGTCTGGACCTGCTGTGGGCAGAACTCCTCACGTCTCTTGTCGAGTTAAAACGTGCAGTTAGCCTGGCGGCCTTGGAAACGGTTAGCTCACAGCCAGACTTTTAATTCCATTGATCTGTTTCCTCACTGAGTCCAGACTCTCTCGCCACAGCAGGAAATCTTACATCAAACCTGTTGACTGAACAGAGTCCAGACTCTCTCACCACAGCAGGAAATCTTATGTCAAACCTGTTGACTGAACAGAGTCCAGACTCTCTCACCACAGCAGGAAATCTTACATCAAACCTGTTGACTGAACAGAGTCCAGACTCTCTCACCACAGCAGGAAATCTTACATCAAACCTGTTGACTGAACAGAGTCCAGACTCTCTCACCACAGCAGGAAATCTTACATCAAACCTGTTGACTGAACAGAGTCCAGACTCTCTCACCACAGCAGGAAATCTTACATCAAACCTGTTGACTGAACAGAGTCCAGACTCTCTCACCACAGCAGGAAATCTTACATCAAACCTGTTGACTGAACAGAGTCCAGACTCTCTCACCACAGCAGGAAATCTTACATCAAACCTGTTGACTGAACAGAGTCCAGACTCTCTCACCACAGCAGGAAATCTTACATCAAACCTGTTGACTGAACAGAGTCCAGACTCTCTCACCACAGCAGGAAATCTTACATCAAACCTGTTGACTGAACAGAGTCCAGACTCTCTCACCACAGCAGGAAATCCTCCCTCAAACCTATTGACTGAACAGAGTCCAGACTCTCTCACCACAGCAGGAAATCCTCCCTCAAACCTATTGACTGAACAGAGTCCCGCCGTCACATGCACGGTGTTACGGGCAGCTGTAACATCCAATGGTGATACATGTTAAATAGATTACCCAATAAAACGTTTTCATTGGTCATTTAGACGTCAAAACCTACCAGTAGATAGAGGAGAATGGATATTCCATCTATAGTAAAAAGTAAAAATTGTAAAAAATTTAGTTCAGTGGTTTTCATCAGACAGCGATATGCATATTTGCATATTTGGTAGCAGCTATTGCGAATTTGCGCTTGTTATGTATGAATTTCTACCATTTCATACAATTTTCTATAGTCAAAAACACATTAATCTCACATATTAAAGTGACATGACTTAATTTGTCCCCGTGCACTTTCTGAAATTGTAACAAAACAGTAGAGCAATAGTTACAAAGTGCTTCACAAGAGTCAAACAGTTAAATGGTGAGAAAAACAATAAGAGATCCAAACAGACACAGAAAGTGTCCACAGCAGGTGTGGTGTGTGTCGTGTTCCATCCTCGTGCTCATCAGTGACTCTGATCTGTTGCTCTGGCTGAGCAGCCGTTCGTTTTCAGGGCCTTTTGTCAGAGGACGAACCGTCTGGAAATCACTTGCAGCACATAAAGGAACCACGACAAAGCCGCTTCTGAAGGTATTAAAAAAACTAGTCCTGCGGCTGGATTGTGGTTAAATGAATTTCTTTCTTTAACAACTGGAGGTCCTGCCGAGGATCAGCAGCACTTCAAGTCCAACAGAAGAGTGTGAGGCTCCATCAGCGTGAGTGTTTTTCAGTCTGGAGTGAGCGACAGAAGACCTTCTGACCTGCTGGGATGCAGGACAACCCTGCCTCGCCCCCAACTCCTCAAATACTGACGTTTGGTCAGGACCAGTGCTGGGCAAGTTACTCAGGAAATGTAATCAGTTACTTATTACTGATTTTAAAAAATATATAATTACTTATTACTGGGTATCAAAAGTAATTTGTTACATTACTCGTTACTTTACTATTTTACTTTTGCTACCCTCCTTCCGAAAAAGTGACGCAACCTGTTTAGCTACAGTAGCTCCTTTTCTAACTGAATCCACTTTATTGGAAGGAAGGAGTCAACAATCAGCCAAATTGTGCATAGATAGATAGATAGATAGATAGATAGATAGATAGATAGATAGATAGATAGATAGATAGATAGATAGATAGATAGATAGATAACGTTCTGGCAACGCAGTAGTCTCACATAGCCAGACCTATATCCACACTTGGTTTTAGCACTGTGCCAGTGCTGGATAAAGTAATGCAGTAACTTGAAGTTACTTGGATTAGTAAATGTAATATAACTACTCTTTGGAAATTGTAACTCCTTATGTATTTACTGTGAAAGTAATCCAATTACAGTAATGTGTTATTTACTTTGCTGCCCAACACTGGTCAGGATCCCTTGGCATCACTTCTTAACGCACTGGTCACCCCCCCTTTTATCCTCATTGCTCGACATGCAGGGTAGTCCAATACTTCCATGATTTTAATTTAGATTTGAATGCACTTATAGTAAAACATACATAATACAAGTACTTCATGTATATTTGAGCCCAGAGGATAGCACAATAAAGTACAAATTAAAACACTAATTTCCATCGTGGTCCACGATAGAAACAAATAAACATTACATAAACAGTCAACTAAGCGGATCAGATTTTCACAGCTGCCTAGTCTCAATGCCAAACCCATGAGAGTCCTTACGCTGATACAGATACAGAGCTCTCTCTGGGTCTGGGACACCAACTGGTGCCCGCATCCTGGCCAGTAACGACTTTAGCAATCAGCCACGCCCACCCAACCTGACTCTATAGGCTCATTTCATAGCAACCTTTTGAGGTGGTAAAGCAGGAAGTAACGCAGGTGTAATCATTAGCATTAATGAGGGCACCTGGCACTGCAACACCTAACAGACTGGAAGCATAATTAATGGTATTAATTACAGCTGCTTTACTTCCTGCTTTTACCCCCTCAAAACGGTTGCTGTGAAATGGGTCCATTGACTTTTGAAAACTAACCACTCTCACATTGGTGCTACGACCTGTCAGTCGTTACATTTTGACCCCTAGACCCACCCTAAAAACAGCAGCGCTATTCTGTAGCATGCGGTGTGCAACGATTCAACATAACATTTGAGACTAACAGCTGGCTGACATTGCGGTAGACATTTGCAGTGTGGCTGTGACTCTGTCCTCACGGCTGTGTAGGTGGACTACACTGCAGAGATCTTGCTCAGCCTCCACAGACAGGAGCAGCAGAGCTCTGAGGGACTTTAAAGGATTTATTTATGATCTTTTCTATCAGAACAGATGGGTACACTACAACCTGCACACACTGCACTCCTCCCTTTCCGTCCAACATGGACAGAAAGTTTCCGTTTCTCCCCATGGAGATGTCGTTAGGCGACTGGATCGTGGTCCCAGATATTAGCATTTGTTTTCTTATTGAGTGTGCGTCTGAAGGCCGGTCAGCTCACAGCCTGGTGAGTTTGGCTCATCTGGAAGTTTGTAGGGGGGTGGGAGGGAACTCGATACAGCATAGTATCACTATATTTTGTGTGGCAATATATCGTATCGCAAAAGTGCCAAGCATATGGTCAGATGCATGCACCACATCAGTTTTTATGACACTGTTGGTCAGTCTGTCTACTTTACAATTTAGCTGCAATAAAAATGAATCAAGTGAGATGAACAAAGAGGAAATTTGATCTTAGATAAAACAGATGTTGACAAAGTTTTCCTTTGGGGACATAATTTGCAGTGGGGAAAAGGTCATACATTGCAATTTATTGCAATATCGCAATGGTCAATATATGGCAACACTATCGTATTGTGACTTAAGTATCATGATAATATCGTATGGGGCATCTGGCCCAGAGAAGTTTCCAGGCTGATGAAAGCAGAGTCCTTCATTCTGTTGAAACCTTCAGCTTGCTGCTGGAGGCTCATCAGTATCTCTCCAGGAAGCTTCAATAACCAAAGCAGCTGCCACAGTCACATCCAGGATCAATCTCTTTACCGAGCAAACACCACGATATGAGAGCTTCTGTCTACACGCTTTATTTCCCAAAGGGAAGTGGAAATTAAAAACAGGAGATTTGCCTGGGTCCGGACCTTTGGCTCCGCCCACTCCACTGAGTTGGCTGCTTCTGGCCTCCTGACATGCACCACCGCTTTCTCATGTTGAAGAAACATTCGTCCACTGAGCGTCAACGGCCACTAACAGCGCCAATAAACAGCGCCATGGGCAGGAATAACGCTGTTGTCAAGCGCTTGTCAAGGAGTAATAACAACAATGGCGACCGCTATATGAGATATAGGGCCCTATCTTCCCAAAAGCGGTAATTTAGCATTTGCGCTCGTTTAACGCCGTGCGCAATGCAAATTGGGGGCGGGCACAAGCGGATACCTGTTATAATTGTACTGAGCATAGGCGTGCCACATGCCAAAGCAGGCGTTTCAGCGCTAAAATGTGGGGATAGATGGCATTATCCTATCGTCAGCAGCGCGCAATTACTTTGCGCTAAGAGCTTTGAAAAGCACCTCTTAGCGCTAAATACCTCGCTGCGCTTGAGCGCACCATAATCTCCGTGCTACGCAGCGCACTGCAGAGTAAAATTCCTTTTGGATATGTCATTACGCACAGCCTTGTCATGCCAGGACATCAAATTCTGCTGCTAAAATTGGGTATTAGCAGATAATTCAGTGAGGCAATCAACTATAACTCACTGAGAAATTGTATCACATTGCAAAGAGGGAAATTAATTGAGGGTCGAGGGTCGAGGGTCGAGGGTCGTGGTGCCAACGACCCGGAGGGTCGTTGGCACCACAGACGATCTATCAATAAGCTCACTCTGTGTCCACGAGTGAGTACACTCTATTACGCATGGAGAGACTTACAGCATATTGCATGCCTCGCACAAACAGCGATCGCGATACGGGAATCTGATTGGTTTTGATTGACGTAATGCCCAGCATTGCCTGACCACACCCGTGAATAATTCTGGTACTTAAAGGAGAACTTACCTCCAAAACACTTTTTTTCAGCTTTTAACCAATATATATGACTTTGGGGGTGATGTGTGAAGAATGCTGGTCAAAATTTCCACATTTGACACCAAACTGTTGCCATTTTACCATTTGTATCATTTTTCAGCAGCATATCTGGCATAAGCGCCCTCTAAGGGTGGAACACTGCTTTTTTTTTTTCTCAAATGAATGGGAGATTTGGTACAACCTGACGTCAGTTTGTCCCCAAAGACTATGGGATTTCAAGATAGTTACTCCACTACTCCCCCTGTACCCTTTCGGCTCCTCACAACTCCAAGCCTATTCCCATGATGTCACTTGACCTGTTAATTTATTACAATCGCCTGTTATTTTCCTACCAACTCATATGTAACACAATACTATCAATAAACACCACTATAATCATAAAGGACATGGCATAGCAAGTAAATCATTCCCAACCTTTTTCATACTAAGGGGCCCTATGATGAGATTTGGTCTCATGTAAATCTTATTTTTTATTTTTTATAGCCTAGATATGATTTTGTCCAGAATTCCATATAATTAGGTTGAGAGACACCGAATGCTGGAATCCTCTCAAGGACGACTGGTGGTCTTCTGTGCCCCTTTTCGCTGGGGACACAGAGCTGCTGCAATGACGTTCTGCCCGGAGGGAGGGAGGGGTTATTGTGGGTTTGCAGCAATCGGCTCCGAGAGCCCACCACCAAGTGAAAGCCTCACTTTCATCCTTCCGCAAACAAATCTAATCGCAGTTTAGCGCACATGTAAAATATAACGCTATACTACGACGTGACAACGTGACAAAGCTGGTCTAAACACATCGGCTACTATAATATCGTCACTGTGTACAAGCAACGCCAACTTTTCAGGAAATGAAGTCAGCAGAGCAGAGCGACTGGGGACTGGGGACTGGGGGGTGGGGGGTGGGGAGCACAGCGGCACTCTCTCTGTCTGTGTGTGTGTGCTCCTCCTCCACGTTGACTCGTGTGTTTTGCTGCGCGGAATGGGTTTGACCGTTTGATCAAGCAAGTAGCTCCTGTGCTCTTAAAATACTGAACACCACGTTGTCATATTTGACATATGTCTTCATTGTAGACAGTTTATCGCTGAATGTGTCATTACATTATTAATATCTTACCTGAATAAGCTCAAATGCTGTTACAGGATTATCACACCGAGTCTGGAGCACTTTCTGCCGGCCAGGCAGCAGCTCGTAGGCACCCTGCCTTTTAGAGCACGAGCACGAGCTGCTGTGCTCCAGACAGCGGGGACGCGCGGGCGGAGCTCTTCAAATGGAGGTCTGACACTGCCCTGCGCTGCAGTAACTTTTAACAAGAATGACGAAAAGCCCCAAAACGCAAATTAATAACGGATTTCATTGCACGGTTTATCGCTAGTTGTACGAGGGAATGACGTGGAGAAATCTCGCATTGTGTTACCCCAGAGCGGGGGGTTTGTCGTATTGTGCGGTGTGCTGCGGTAAACGAGCCTCACTTCACTTTGCTCTTATCGATAAATACAGCCGCCACGCACACACATATGGGACAAAAATGATTAAATTTCTAGTTCGCCACTGAATGGCCAAATTGATATAACTTTCAACCATTTTGAGCAACGCTGTTTCCATACAGGCTACCAGCGTTGGCTAGTTGTTGATATTTATAAAGATATTGCCCCTCTCAAATAAATTATTTTTGAGGCGGTAGGCAAACTGTAATGGCGTCGATTTCCGAAAGAAAATCTTGACTTGAACACAGCCAAAGAGTTTAGTATAGACAAGAGCATATGTCATTTCTGGGTTTTTTCCATAGGTATTTTCAAATCACTGTTCTAATACATATCTAGGGGGTAAGTCCTCCTTTAAGACCGCCCAAATCCCATTTGCGCAGGTATGTTGGGGGTGCAGATGATTTTGGCACGGCTCTAATTTGCACCTGCGACACGTGCCGTGAACGTTTCCGCACGTGCACTCTCTGCGAGGCCACGTGCACGATCTCTGCGGGGCCATGTGCACACTCTCTGCGGGGCGACGTGCACTCTCTCTGCAAGGCCACGTGCACACTCTCTGCGGGGCCACGTGCACACTCTCTGCGGGGCCACGTGCAGACTCTCTGCGGGGCCACGTGCACAATCTCTGCGGGGCCACGTGCACACTCTCTGCCAGGCCACGTGCACACTCTCTGCGGGGCCACGTGCACACTCTCTGCGGGGCCATGTGCACACTCTCTGCGGGGCCACGTGCACACTCTCTGCGGGGCCACGTGCACACTCTCTGCTGGGCCCCGTGCAGGATCTCTGCGGGGCCACGTGCACACTCTCTGCGGGGCCATGTGCACACTCTCTGCGGGGCCACATGCACACTCTCTGCGGGGCCACGTGCACACTCTCTGCGGGGCCACGTGCACACTCTCTGCGGGGCCACGTGCACACTCTCTGCTGGGCCCCGTGCAGGATCTCTGCGGGGCCACGTGCACACTCTCTGCGGGGCCACGTGCACACTCTCTGCGGGGCGATGTGCACACTCTCTGCGGGGCCACATGCACACTCTCTGCGGGGCGATGTGCACACTCTCTGCTGGGCCCCGTGCAGGATCTCTGCGGGGCCACGTGCACACTCTCTGCGGGGCCACATGCACACTCTCTGCGGGGCCACGTGCACACTCTCTGCTGGGCCCCGTGCAGGATCTCTGCGGGGCCACGTGCACACTCTCTGCGGGGCCACGTGCACACACTCTGCGGGGCCACGTGCACACTCTCTGCGGGGCCACATGCACACTCTCTGCGGGGCGATGTGCACACTCTCTGCGGGGCCACATGCACACTCTCTGCGGGGCCACGTGCACACTCTCTGCGGGGCCACGTACACAATCTCTGCCGGGCCACGTGCACACTCTCTGCGGGGCCACATGCACACTCTCTGCGGGGCCACGTGCACACTCTCTGCGGGGCGACGTGCACACTCTCTGCCGGGCCACGTACACGATCTCTGTGGGGCCACGTGCATGATCTCTGCGGGGCCACATGCACACTCTCTGCGAGGCATTTCAAACGTCATGCTAATTAAGCGGCGGCGTGACCTCTGGCCCCTGGTGGCAGCCTCAGAGAGCGGCTGCAGAGAGAGACGCTCCACCTCTCTGACTGGTAATTAGAGCTGGGAGTTAGAGGGGACACTTCAAGACCAGATCTGAGAGACACAGGGCGAGGGTGGGGGGGGTGTTTGTGAGGGAGAAAGAGAGAGAGGGTGAGAGAGAAAGAGAGAGGGTAAGGGAGAAAGGGAGGGTGAGAGAGAGAAAGAATGAAGGGGGATGGAGAGAGAGAGCATGGACTACACATCTAAGCCCTGTTCAGAATCGGTCCCTATGACAGAAATAGTGGACTAGTTTGTGTGTCGCTATTTTTTTATAGTGTCTGAATTCAACTGCTAATTTGATTCACTATTTAGTCCACTATAAAATACCCACAATGCACAGCGATTTCTAGTGAACAGCGAATGTACCCTACATGCATGTACCCTACAATGCAATGCGGTTGTCTTTACCGAATACGAAGAAAGTCGTTAGCTCGCAAGGCTAACAAGCTTGTGAGCTACTTGACCAGCAAAGCTTGCTATTAGGAGACAGCACCATAGTTGACAAAACCACACATGCACGTAATTAGAATTTAAGATTCATTTAGGATTTAGCAGTCAAAACATGCAACATATCAACACTACCTGAGTAGGGCTGTGAATCTTCACTGGCCTCACGATTTGATTACGATTCAGAGGGCTACGATTCGATTCGATAACGATTATCGATGCATCACTTTTTTCCCCGAATACATGATTTTTTTTCTCACTTTCTTTTTTCTCACTGTGTGGCTACTTTTAAAATAAAAGCGCATTTAGAATTGCATTGTATTATGATCCATAATTAAAATAAACAACTGCATGTACTTCCATTATATTTTATTTGATTATATAAAAAAAAGAAAAAAAAAAAAAACTATTTTTTTGTGAATCGATGCAGAATCGTGCAGGTCCGCATCGCGATGCATCTTATAATCGATTATTTTTGACACCCCTATACCTGAGGACATCTCAATCTGCTCACGAGCTCAGTTGTTTATGTGATAGTGGGCACGGATTGCTTGCGTCACATACCCAGCGCATCTGGTGACGCAATGATCTCCAGGAAAGAAATCTGTGTAGTGTCCCAAACTCATTTTGATCATTCCCCATATAGTTCACTATTATGATAAACACTATGGGCAATAGTGAGTGAGTGAATGAGTGAGTGAGTGAGTGAATGAGTGAATGATTCTGAACGTGGCTCTAGTCTCAACACCAGACCCATGCCAGTTCTTTCGCGGACACTACATGACTGCATGATGTATGCAGAGCGCAGCGATTCAACGTAATATCTGGGTAGAGACTAACACACACCCTGCTAATAAACCACATTGATACAGTATGGAAGATTTTATTGGACTTTAAGATGGCTGACGGCGTGAGAGCGGTATAGCCTAATCTGTGCCAATCCTAACATGCCGTTAAACTGGCTGTGATCTGTGAGCAACTAAATAAAAACCAAACTGGAATCGTCTGTGGATGAAGCTATTGAAGATTTGGTGTATTTTATGGAGGCATATCTTTGGACTACAATATGCCAAGTAAATGCCAGAGCAAACAGGGCAGGCAGCAGCTTCAACAGCGTTTACAAATGAAGACCACAATGGAAATAAGTCTCCTGGATTTTATTGTGTGTGAACAATTTTATACTGGCGTATGGGTTTCTATTCATCATGTATTTTAACATATGTCAAATAAAATGCATTCCTTCAGCTCAGCATAATATGTGAGTCGATAACAACCAGAGAGAGAGAGAGAGAGAGAGAGAGAGAGAGAGAGAGAGAGAGAGAGAGAGAGAGAGGGGTGAGAGAGAGAGAGAGAGAGAGAGAGGGGTGAGAGGGGTGAGAGAGAGAGAGAGGGGTGTGAGAGAGAGAGAGAGAGAGAGGGAGAGGGAGAGGGAGAGAGAGAGAGGGGTGAGAGAGAGGGGTGAGAGAGAGAGACAGGGGTGAGGGAGAGAGAGAGAGGGGTGAGAGAGAGAGAGAGGGGTGAGAGAGAGAGAGAGGAGAGAGAGGGGGGTGAGGGAGAGAGAGAGAGAGAGAGAGGGGTGAGAGAGAGAGGGGTGAGGGAGAG
This sequence comes from Poromitra crassiceps, assembly GCF_964638095.1. Lineage (NCBI taxonomy): Eukaryota > Metazoa > Chordata > Actinopteri > Beryciformes > Melamphaidae > Poromitra > Poromitra crassiceps. The sequence goes on along the minus strand of NC_139634.1, from coordinate 43,810,020 downwards.
ACAGAGAGAGAGGGGTGAGAGAGAGAGAGAGAGAGAGAGAGACAGAGAGACAGAGAGACAGAGAGAGAGAGAGAGAGAGAGAGAGAGAGAGAGAGAGAGAGAGAGAGAGAGAGAGGGATGGTAGTGGTTGTATGGTGTAATAGCTGGTGACTCTCACAGCATCCTTCCTCACTAAACACTCCAGATGTTTCCAGGAGAAAGCAACACTCGCACTGCAGCGGCCTGAATGCATGCTGACATCTGTGCCGGAGCCAAACACGCATGCAACATACAACACGCATTACAACATGCAACATACAACACGCATTACAACATGCAACATACAACATGCATTACAACATGCAACATACAACACGCATTACAACATGCAACATACAACACGCATTACAACATGCAACATACAACATGTACGATGGCAGCCGAGCTCCAGCTGCTGGTGAGCAGCAGAGCAGATGATCTCAGTCAACCTGTCACAATGAGAAACACTGACTCACTCTTGTCTTCCATGCGAGTACTCTACGTAAAATGTCAGCTACTTCAGTAGAACACACTGTGCTGTTACTGTAGTACTTTCTCCACTGCTGGCCATCAGGTTGGCGCAAAGGGCAACCTCCGGGGCTGAGAAGCAAAACCCAGCAGGGGTAGGGCTGCACAATTAATCGTATTTTCATCGTCATCGCAATATGAACATGCGCAATAAACACATCGCAAAGACTGCCTGAAACGCAACGAATAACAAAAGTGGTTTTATTTACATGCGTCATGCATTCCCACTCAGCATCTGATCATTTTGTCTTGTGTTGTAAATCCAGCGTACACCTTTCCCTTGTAACAGTGTGCCCTCTGCCAAAGCCCAAACACGCTGTGTGTAGTTTCAGCTAGAGTCAGTGTGTATTTCATTTCTTTATTCAGTCGGCATAGGCTATGTTTGGATTGTTGTTCTATGTTAGCATTATTAAAGCAGAAAGACATAGGAACTGTATAGCTAATATGCATACTTTAATATTTGTTTATTTATCGCAAGTCGTATCGTCTTTAGGGCTGCCACAAACGATTATTTTGATAGTCGACTAGTCACCGATTATTTTAACGATTAGTCGACTAATCGGATCATATCGCACAATTACTCAATCGCTCTGATTTAGCTATCATCAGCTTCTAAATTTAGCTTCAAGTTGTTTTAAGCATGTGCCAAATTAAAATAAAAACAATTAATGATGATAATTCACTCAAAAATAATATTTTCATGAACTTTAAAGTTTAGAGCATGTAGCAGCATACTTATTTCTAGCCTCAATGTACTTGCATGTAATAAATGTAATATAGTGCAAATTGCAAAACTGCAAAATACCGTAAATTCCGGACTATAAGACGCACCGGTCTATAAGCCGCGGGACCAAAATTGACTATTTTTTTCTTCTATAAGCCGCACCGGTCTATAAGCCGCGGGTGTTTTGATGTTTAATTACCATATGAAAGGGTTCGTGCACAGAGAGGAATGTCGGGAAAGAGATGGCTGTTTGGGGAAGCTCCCATTTATTAACATTTCAACAAAACAAAACAAAAGTCAGGTCACTAATCCCCAGACAAAATCACACAACAATAGGCTATATGTGCAGCAAACCTGGAACCAGAGAAGTCAAGTCACTAATCCTCGTCTTCCTCTTCTTCCTGCGTACTGAAACCACCAAAGTCCTCATCTTCAGTGTCGGAAACGAACAGGTTCAGGGTGGCTTCGTCAACCACTCTCCTCTCTCCTTCATTGTCACTCAAAACCAACGAACTCCTCTTCGTCACTGTCGGCATCGAACAGCCTCTGAAGCCTCTGACGGCCCTCAGCGCCAGCTGTGGCGGCGTCATCCTCTTCATCCCGCAGCAGTCCAGCGTTTTGGAACCCGTTGGTGATTGTGGATGTTTTCACACTCCTATAATATTCCGTGCTGAGACAGTTCCTCCTGCTGCACCGTCCAACGCCTCACCATTGACTCATCGATGCCCAGGTTACGCGCGGTTGCTCTGTTTCCCTCTTTTAATGCGAGATTGACTGCTTTCAACTTGAAAGCTGCGTCGTGTGAATTTCTGCGTACCTTCCCCATGGTAAGTGAGAGTGTTGCTTCTACTGCTCGTTCTCATGCTGTCGAGAACGAGCAAAGCTTTTTTTTGGTGAAAGAATCCTCCAGGGCGCTTCTTGTTAACAGTCCGAGTGAGTGGCAGGTCGAACGTCAAAGGCACTTCATCCATATTTATGATCTGCTCCGGTTCGATGGAATATTCCTTGATCTTCCTTTGTGTGAATTCGCCGAAGTTTGTGATTTTCTCCTGGTAGTCGGGGGAGGGAGTTGATGGCCGAGTGGCCGTTTGCTTACCGTAATTACCATATGTAAGTGGTCACGCACAGAGGGGATTGTCGGGAAAGAGATGGCTGTTTGAGGAAGCTCCCATTTACCGTATTACCGTAACATTTCAACAAAACAACATAACACAACACCACCGTTGTTTATTTTTACAGTGCACACAGTGTCCGCGGTGTGGTGAAAAGAGGGCAAGAGAGGAAATTAAAACAGAAGTGGATTTATAGTTAGAAAGAGTGCTAAAAAAGAGAGATTTTATTTGTATTTTTTTTTTTTTTCTGAAAAAATCCATAGATAAGACGCACCGTTATATAAGCCGCAGGGGCCAAAAAACGGGAAAAAAGCCGCGGCTTATAGTCCGGAATTTACGGTAGTACACATTGAAATTGAAAACATATAGTGCAATGAAATATGCAACTACTATCCATTGAATGAATAATGCAAAATAAAATTAGGGCACTACTACGTGGAATGGAAATGGAACCAAAAACTATTCACTATGTATGCAACCAAAACATCAACAAAAATAAATTGTTTCAGTCTTCTCAGGCATCAAACACATTTTTAAATGTCGCAAGTAGAGTGCAAACTGCGGAGTAAAATGAGGTTTCCAGTATTCCCGTCAGCAACACATGAGCTTAACGTTGCTATGATGACAACGTTACAGCAGGCTTTTAACGTTAATATCGTTAGCCAATAGCTAACCTTAGCAGCTAAAACTTAACGTTGCGGTTGCCAGTGAGCTAACAAGCTAATTAGCCTTCATCTGCATTCACCACAACGTGCTTCCTTTTGAGATGCTTGCGCATCATACTCGTGCTGCCATGATAAGCGAGTTCAGCTTATTTAGCAGATTTTGCACTTCACATTAATGTGGGTGAAATGCTCCCACACTTTGGACGTAGTATGAGGACGGCTAGACATTTTTTCTGTGGAGAAGCACTGGGAGCTGCTTGTTTTTCCGGTCACGGTGATGTCACGTTTTCACCTGATGATTGGTACTGCGCATGTGCATCAAAGACAGGACGGAGACGCCTGTAGGCCAGGCCAGCCAGTGAGGCCATCGCAGGCAGCAGCTTCGGGGAAACAAAACAAACGTTTTTTTCTTTTTTTCAGCTAAAAAAAGAACATGCGATGACGTCGATTACGAAATACCTTAACCTTGCCCTTGCACTTACACTGGGTATAACATAGGGCCCCAAAAGTTGAAGATAATTACATATTTACATTTAGGAGAATCATCAACAGGCATGAGTGACATAAGACACAGAAAGCTTGTGAGCCACTGAAATAGAAGATAAAGCAGACTATGTTTTGGGGCATGATTGCAGGTCAGCTGGTCCAATGATCACACAGCTCGGCGAGCAGGGACCAATAGCAGGCGGCGCTGCAAATCTGCATTGCTAAGAAAAAAACAAGATGGCGATGGTCAAAATGGCAAACTCCAGACTTCATGAACATGTCTGTGTCACTGCAGGGAGACGAATGTGACGCAACACTCTGTGTGTGTGTGTGTGTGTGTGCCTGCGTGTGAGTGTGTGCATGTGCGTGTGTGCGTGCGTGCATGTGTGTGCCTGTGTGCATGCGTGCGTGCGTGCGTGTGTGTGTGTGTGTGTGCCTGCGTGTGAGTTAGGGTTGCACGGTATACCGGTATTAGTATGGTACCGCGGTTCCCTGCCGTTAAAAAGGATACTATACCACGTTAATTTAGTACCGATACTTAAAAAAATGTCATGGGTTGCGTCAGTGTGCGACCGTGGTGTTTGTTAGCGGAGGAGAGAGACACAGCGGCATTACAGTTGAGAGCCTGTCTCCCACCTCACGTGAAGGCAACACAGCCTTGCCTTGAACCAATGGTGACTCGTGAAAAGTGAAAAAAAGCTCGTCTCTGACTGTCTGCTTCATGTGGGGGCGTGTCGACTTTCCTCTCTTCCCTCTCTGCTCGCTCTCTGGCCACAGTCGTTCAGTCCTCACTACAGCACCCCGACACACAGGACAGACGCAGCGAAAATGGCAGCGGCTTCTTCTAGTCTTGCAAGCCGACCAACGCTTGTAGAAAAAGCAGATGCACGAAGCGAAATATGGAAATATTTTGCTTACGTTGCCGACAGCGAAGGCAAGCCCGTGGACACATCCAAACCAGTGTGTAAAAGGTGCTTCAACGTGACGCAAGCGAAAGGATCAAACACATCGAACCTGGCTAAACATCTTGCCGACAGGCACCCCGACCTGTTCAAAGAGTTTAAAGACCGACAGGTTAGCGAACGTGAACGATAAACATACATGCCCTCAAATAAGTCCAACGAGTATTGTGTGACAAGCGAACTTGTTTCACTGAAAAAGTTCGCTTGTCACAATAGCCTACTCGTTTACAGTGAAACACGAGGCAATGTGCTGGAGCACAGATCTCTGCCAAGGAGAAAGTCATGACATGTAACGTTTAGGGGAGGGGACATCAGATGACTGCATACCATGTACAATATTTAATAACACTATGGTCCTCAATGCCAGTGTTATTAAAGCTTTTACATGGTAAGCAGTCATCTGATCTCACCTATCCTAATATTTACAATAATCCCAATTATTAATGATATACGAATTCATTGTAAAAAACACCTAGCCTACACGTATGGGGGGGGGCTGGGAATACACCACATAATAAGCCTACATTTCAATAGCCTACATTTATGTGTGAAAATAATATATATTACTAGATTAACCATAAATCAGGCACTTCATGTTAATGAAGCTTAGGAGCTGCAAGTACAGAGTACTTTTTTTGGATAAAACAAATAGCTATAATAGTGTAGCAGCTGTGTGAAAATATATTTTATTTATATTATTTATAAGTTTAAACGGTTGACATTCCTTTAAAATATGTTTACAGGAGAGATTATGTTAATTTTACACTAGATAATAAAAGTTCTAGCATGTTCAGCGCCACACGTGGTGGCAGTACTACCAGCATGTAGTAAAATGACTACATGGCTGTGCATTACCTTGTTAAATCAATAAAATAAGTTTTAAGTTCCATGTTTTGTCCCCTCTATTTATTCCAATACTTTTCCTGATGTTTTAGTTTTTTGCCGTGGTATCGTTTCAGTATCGGTATCGAGATACTTAGGCAGGTATCGGTATCGAACTCATAATTTTGGTATCGTGACATCCCTAGTGTGAGTGTGTGCATGTGCGTGTGTGCGTGCGTGCGTGTCTATGTGCGTGCGTGTGTGTGTGTGCCTGCGTGTGAGTGTGTGCATGTGCGTGTGTGCATGCGTGCGTGTCTATGTGCGTGCGTGCGTGCATGCGTGCATGTGTGTGCCTGTGTGCATGCGTGCGTGCGTGCGCGCGTGTGTGTGTGTGTGCCTGCGTGTGAGTGTGTGCATGTGCGTGTGCGTGCGTGCGTGATGTCATGAATCAGCAGTGAATGGATGGAAGTGCCAGAAAGCGCTGACGAATGATGAAGCACAGTCTGCTGCTGGACACTAAATCTCCCCAGACCCGCAAAGAGAGAGAGGGAGGCACACACACACACACACACCCACACACACACACACACACACACACACACACACACACACACACACACACACTTCACAAATCTTTCTTACAGTCCGAGCTCAATGGTAAATTATATCTGGAGCCTTTCCTCCTCATACCTCCTCTCCCGCCCCCATCCTTCTACATCTCCTTCTCTCCTCTATTACTGTATAGGGCTGCAACTAACCATTATTTTCACTGTTGATTAATCTGTTCATTATTTTCTCAATTAATCACTTATTTGTTGTCGACCAGTGTTTCCCACAAGGCCTGGGCTTTCGGGGCTATAGCCCCGGATCTTTTATGAAAAGCCCCGGATCCCAAATATATATATATCTTTTTTTGTTTTTTACAAAAATAAGAATAGCTGGCCCCCCTCTATTCATCTCTCATTCGTGCTTTAAGGCCCTAAAAAAATAATGGTATTGGTGATCAGAAATGCACGCAACATACTATGCTATGACCTTAATTTTGAAAATATGGTTAGGTCTAGAGGAAGTTACTAGTCTACACACTCTCGGAGGAAGGTTGTATTTGTTGTATTTCTCCCTGGGAGCGTCAGACTGACAAACACAGAGACCACCAACGAGCCAAGGTAAGTGAAGTCTCTTAAACACCATGATCATTGAGTTGGTTGAAAAACAAAGTCTTTATTTTAAGTTATATTTTGTAAATGAACTTCATTAGTCAACCAGAGTTGACTATGAAGTGAATGGGGGCAACATCACCTAATCTATTGGATACCTGTGATCATCATTGTAGGGGACTACTCGGCTGAGGTGTTTGTTAATGAGTCTGTTGATATGCAAATGCCCACTAGCATAATGCTAAGCAGCCAGCTATTTTGGTAATGTGTTAAATGGTAGCCTATGTTTAGAATATGATATGCCTGTTGCAGTGTTGCTTGCTATGTGTGAAGAAGGTTAGCTTTATTCATGGGTGCCATACAGTTTATAAAGTTAATTCCTTTAACTTCTTTGGTACCTCAAGTCACTCTTAGATTATTGTTGTATTTATTTCGTGTGGAGGTGGAGAACAAGTTGAATCAGTACTTCTACTTTTACCAGAGTCATTTTTTTACACAAGTAACTGTACTTCTACTTAAGTAACGAATGTGTGTACTTTTCCCCATCTCTGAAAAACACACAAACATGTATGCATGGCACAGCAGCCAGACACACACAACACAAACATGATGCATGGCACAGCAGCCAGACACACACAACACAAACATGTATGCATGGCACAGCAGCCAGACACACAACACAAACATGTATGCATGGCACAGCAGCCAGACACACAACACAAACATGTATGCATGGCACAGCAGCCAGACACACAACACAAACATGTATGCATGGCACAGCAGCCAGACACACACAACACAAACATGTATGCATGGCACAGCAGCCAGACACACAACACAAACATGTATGCATGGCACAGCAGCCAGACACAAACATGTATGCATGGCACAGCAGCCAGACACACACAACACAAACATGTATGTGTAACACAGCATAGATCACCAGCAGTTAAATATGATCATCTACTGTTCTAAGTTTCGACTCTGGGAGCGGATGGATCACAGCTAGGTTATGTAGTTTAACAGAAACAATATTTATTGCCACAATTTTATATAGGAAAATAGGAAAATCTGGCTGACTTGACGCCCGTGCAGTTCATGCTGCCACACCCCCACATAACGATGCATGCGTAGATTTAGACCATTTTTAAAGGGGTGGGGAGTGGGGCGAGTACCCCAACAGAACAGCAGGAAACGTTACTCGAGTACTGACGTTATGAACGAGTACTCGATTACCCGAGTACTCCCGCCCATCCCTAGTGTGTACAGTGCACGCACTACCCGGGGTGTCCGAGGATCCTCTGCGATGCAGGTGATGAAGATGGAAGATGAAGATGCAGGATGGTACCTCTGACAGGATGGGGACCCTGGCTCTTCTTCACCCTCTCTGTGTTGTAGTAGACTAACAACAACGAAAAACCTGCACACCGCATGGAATAAAATCTATATTAACACTGTACAGTAATTGTAATACTGATCCATTTCATACTAGTGAAATATATGCTGTGACACTTCATGCCACAGTCAGCATTCATGTTCAACAACAGTATAATAAACATACACATATTTATTTTCTTTCATATCTCATTCTCAGATCCAGTCTTAAGCATTGCAACTCGACCACAGCAATACAACTGCAGTGCATGTCTTAAAAGAAAAGCCATCATACCAAAATAAATAAATAAATAATCTTAACTGGAGGCATTGATACAACACACAGACCGTCAACATGGCCTCGTTGCTAAACGTCTGTAAAAAATAGTAGGCTCGTGCACCTTGTAATGGCGTGGCTACATCCCTTCAATTAGCACACCTTTTTACCAATACAAAACTCCTCTTAAACATAGGCTACAAAACAACATATCTACAATATTCACAATTGACTCCGACTGGTTTTTAGTTAGTTAAGGAGTGGTTCAACATAAAGATAGAAAATAAAAGAATAGCCTAGCAGTGTCAGGAGCTAAGCTAGGAGCTAACTAAGCATAGCATTGCTAAACATGCTGACTCACCCGGAGATTTGACGGAGATCCAAACAGAAAGGAAAAAGAAAGAAAAAACCTGCACCACGGCATGTCCCGCATCAAAACTGTGATAAACAACCAAAAAGCTTGTTATCTTGACGAGGAAAGTTCACCATCCTTGATAACTTCAGTAGAAATTAATATTTTAACGTGATGGTTCACCATGCCAGTAGCTATTTTCTCTCTCTCTGTTTTCGGCAAGGACTTCTGATGCGCGTGCTCTGCTGTAAACGCATAATCAGCCCGCCGGTGATGTAATCTGCTACTCACTTGACCAGAATGCCCTCTAGCGGTCTTTTTGTGCAACTACACCATTTGGACTTAATCCACTGAACAGTAGATTTCATGTGGGTTACATGCATGGCACAGCAGCCACACGCACACAGCACAACTGCTTCACAAGGCCAGCACCATGACCAAACAATTATGACCAAACCACAAAACAACAGAATAAAACATGCATGTCCTGCTTTATTAAATCAGCTGCTTCAACCATACCTTTTTATGCAGAAATTCTGAACACAGAACAGACACCACACAACCGACCCACTAAATCACTGATGAATCACAGATGCGATACGGCCTGATAAGCGCAACTAAGCCACATTCGCCAGACTAATTAATTCTCAGTAATAATAATAATACAATTTCTCCACCGAAACATGATAATAGCACTACACAGCCACAGCACATTATAATTTCCCTACGGGAGAAGCATCCAATGTGTCTGCCTTCATGTAGTCTTCATAGTAGCTACTGTATGGAGAACATTGCCTTTCTCTGCCAGCCTCGTCAACCACCTCGTCAGACTCCAGCTTTATAGGATCTCGTATTCAGTTGGCACCAGCCTGAAGGCCTCCGTCTGCTCCTGAGACCATGCTTGTTGAACTTGAATGTGGAGAAAGTTCTTTCACATGCCACGCGTGTGTAGGAGAGGCTCGACTTAATGTGTAGGCTACAGTATGTTCTGCTATGCATGAGTGAACCAGTTCACCTGCTGCATGAGGACATATATAGCAGCACAGTGCACAGGTCTTGCAGGCTGTGCATCTTTTTCATGACCCATCTGGGTCCGCTTCCTCAGACCTCAGACCAACAATGTGCAGAAACAACATGTGGAGGGTTCCTGCAGGCCACCGCACACATGCTACAGTACACACATGTTCCTCACATGTTCCACGGGAGAAGGCTCTGCTGTCTTGCAGATCTTCTGGTCCACGTCTGAAAACATAATTGTCCAAATCTCCAAAGTTTATCCAAAACAATCTCTGATCAACTCTTTTTTCTGTCCTCCATCAAGCTGCTCAAAGCTGTGGAAACTGAACTGTATCAAACTGAGATCGATGAGCACATCCACAGAGTGAGAGCAAAATGGCCGCCTGGCTGCTTAATGGTGTGTGAAACAAGGTGGTTGTGGGAAATTAGTTAATGCAGTCTGTGGTGTAAAAAATCACACTATATTCTAAAATACATACTACAGCATGCGCTATAGGACGCGTCATCAGTGATGTTATCTGGGGTCGTAAGGTGTTTCGGGCAATCCGCAGCAATAGAGCTAGTGCTACATCGCAGTATTGGCCCATCGGTGCATGGAGGGTCTAGGCTCTGTGGGTAACTCCCGGCCGTGCTCCTCCTTCGTCTCACCAGACCCTCACGGGGCAAAGGCAATCCAGAGGCAGAGAGGATGCCTCAAGGACGCCTCAAGAAGGCCTGTGCGCTGCACGTCATTCGCCTGCGCCGAGCACCTCGCTCTAGCCTGAAGGACCCCAGGCCGCGCCGATCTTTGCACAGATTTTCAGGAGGCTAATCCGTAGCGTTTGTGGATTTCTCCCTCACGAGAGAGCCAGGCATGGGTGCTAAACCCATCCCGTACCAGATGCCGTCTCTCCGACCGTCAACTGTCTCTCCAGCTCGTCACCAATCTATACTTGGTTGTCACCTAGTCTATTCCTAAGTGTCACTGGCCCGGTGAGCCAGGATTCGATATTCTAAAATACATACTACAGCATGCGCTAGGACGCGTCATCAGTGATGTTATCTGGGGTCATAAGGTGTACACTAATCTCTTCTTCGTCTTCTTTTTGTGTTTTAGATGGTGGTTGGTGACAGCGTCAGGTGCATTAGCGCCACCTTCTGCTTGGGAGTGTGGGGCAGAGACTGAGTTCTGCCTTCTTCTCCTGTGTGACTGATCATATCAAAGAAACCTCTGCAACATATCATTCTACACCAATGTCTTATTTTTCCTCACTGAATAAAAATGTGTTTTGTGACTTGTGACTGTTTAGCGTTAGCGTTAGCGTCTATAGTATAGTTTTGAATCGAAAAGTTTTTTTTTTTTTATCATCATGCAAATGTTGTTTATATAACAACACAGAAAGGTGGTTCAGTAGTTCCAGGGAAATACAGATGAAGTACTGAGTCAGCTCGCTACAAAGTACATTTATTAAAAAAATGCATGAATTATGATTGTAATTAGAGCGGTAATTTTCCTATTGCTCTGTGTGGATGGTAGATACTCTTCTCTTCCTGCAGTCACACAGCTGATAAAACCTTAGAGTTACGAGCTGGAAGACTTTGTGCTCCGCTGTTTCAAAGTGAGCTGCGTTTAATTTATGTAACCTTTTATTTATCCAATCAGTCCCAATGTGTTTCTCAGAGCTGGTCAGGAAAGTGCTCCTGTAGCACAACAACATCAAACACAACTGTGAAGTGAGAATAAAGGTATGGCACGTAACGTACACTGAGGTATGTTGTGTGTATTCTCAACTTTTTAGGTCATGGAGCTTTTTTGAATGTTTAGCACCTTACTGTAGCTCTTTATCAGATCAGTCAGTCAGTCAGGTTGAACTTCAACGCTTCTCCTCTCCTCGACGTGGAGCGGTGTGGAGAATGGAGCGGCGAGCCTGCGGGCCGTCCGGACGCTGAGCCCGGCCCGTCTGGACGCCGAGTGTCGAGTGCTGGACACATTTTCAGGACTCGTCGTGACTCAACTTGGACTTGGGCACTGACGACTCGGACTCGAGAATTCATACATTCAGTCTTGGAAGTTGGAGACGAGGACTCAGACTTATTTTGATAAAGACTTTTTTTGATTTTGTAATAGGCACGAATAATTTATGATTGCCCCCTCAGTTGTATTTTCTGCCCCTCCAGTTGAATTCTGCTTCTACTTCTTCTCACGGCGCGACATTGTTGTATTTCAAACTTAACTATATCATGCTAGCTTGTCGGGAAGGGGGTGCAATAATGCTCAGAAGGATTTTTTTTTTGGCATGGCCATTTTCAAATTACCCCCTCACAATTTTTAACTGTCCCCCCCCCCCCCCTCTCGTTGGGACTCGTGACTCGACTTGGACTTGAGCTAACGGTGACTTGACTAGAACACTGGAGTGTTGTCAGTGTGCCTCTCTGCTTGACTAGCACACTGGAGTGTTGTCAGTGTGCCTCTCTGCTTGACTAGAACACTGGAGTGTTGTCAGTGTGCCTCTCTGCTCTGACTTGACTAGAACACTGGAGTGTTGTCAGTGTGCCTCTCTGCTTGACTAGAACACTGGAGTGTTGTCAGTGTGCCTCTCTGCTCTGACTTGACTAGAACACTGGAGTGTTGTCAGTGTGCCTCTCTGCTTGACTACAACACTGGAGTGTTTTCAGTGTGCCTCTCTGCTTGATTAGAACACTGGAGTGTTTTCAGTGTGCCTCTCTGCTTGACTAGAACACTGGAGTGTTGTCAGTGTGCCTCTCTGCTCTGACTTGACTAGAACACTGGAGTGTTGTCAGTGTGCCTCTCTGCTTGACTACAACACTGGAGTGTTTTCGGTGTGCCTCTCTGCTTGACTAGAACACTGGAGTGTTGTCAGTGTGCCTCTCTGCTCTGACTTGACTAGAACACTGGAGTGTTGTCAGTGTGCCTCTCTGCTTGACTAGAACACTGGAGTGTTGTCAGTGTGCCTCTCTGCTTCACTAGAACACTGGAGTGTTGTCAGTGTGCCTCTCTGCTTGACTAGAACACTGGAGTGTTGTCAGTGTGCCTCTCTGCTTGACTAGAACACTGGAGTGTTGTCAGTGTGCCTCTCTGCTTGACTAGAACACTGGAGTGTTTTCAGTGTGCCTCTCTGCTTCACTAGAACACTGGAGTGTTGTCAGTGTGCCTCTCTGCTTGACTAGAACACTGGAGTGTTGTCAGTGTGCCTCTCTGCTCTGACTTGACTAGAACACTGGAGTGTTGTCAGTGTGCCTCTCTGCTCTGACTTGACTAGAACACTGGAGTGTTGTCAGTGTGCCTCTCTGCTCTGACTTGACTAGAACACTGGAGTGTTGTCAGTGTGCCTCTCTGCTTCACTAGAACACTGGAGTGTTGTCAGTGTGCCTCTCTGCTCTGACTTGACTAGAACACTGGAGTGTTGTCAGTGTGCCTCTCTGCTCTGACTTGACTAGAACACTGGAGTGTTGTCAGTGTGCCTCTCTGCTCTGACTTGACTAGAACACTGGAGTGTTGTCAGTGTGCCTCTCTGCTTGCCTAGAACACTGGAGTGTTGTCAGTGTGCCTCTCTGCTCTGACTTGACTAGAACACTGGAGTGTTGTCAGTGTGCCTCTCTGCTTGCCTAGAACACTGGAGTGTTGTCAGTGTGCCTCTCTGCTCTGACTTGACTAGAACACTGGAGTGTTGTCAGTGTGCCTCTCTGCTCTGACTTGACTAGAACACTGGAGTGTTGTCAGTGTGCCTCTCGGCTCGGCTCAGGACCAATTTGCTCAGATCTCAATTGTTCCTTTATCTGTCGCCGGAGCAACAGCGCGGCCTGAGTGAAACTGATATCATGATATCCCCCACCCTGCTCTCCGCTCTGACCTCGCTCTCCTGCTCTGCTCTGACCTCGCTCTCCCATTCACTTGCTTGTTTCCCCCTCAGCTCACACAATTGTTCTTTCCACTGTTTGCATTCTTTGCTCGTCTCACTTCAGGCTTACAGACTGGGTCTGGGCCGGGGTGGGTTGGGAGGGGAGGTGGGTTGGGGGGGGGTTGTTGAGGGGGGTTCTGGTCCGGCCGGCTGGGTTAGCGGCACAGCGCCGGCCAGGTGTCATCTCTTCTTCCATTTGATTACATCAGTAAGTGCTGCGGTGAGAGTCGGGTGGAAAATCATTAACCTTATTATTAACCTTTCGTGCTGGAGTACGGCGCACAGGCTGAATAAAGAGTCCGCCAGAACCAGTCACTCCCCTGATGGATCACAGATGTGCACCGCTAAATAATTCTACAAAGAAAGGATCAGAAATGCATCTGACGATCCCAATCACCTCCCTCGGCGGTTTGAAGGTGCTGCTTTGTTATGATTATTAGTTTGTCTTCTGCCGTGGCTCAAATAGCCGCGAGTTGGAATGAGCGAAAACCTTGAAACTTGGCCCCAATAACTGGAAATGCTTCTCAAGAAATATCAGCCCAATTGGCCAGATGGTGGCGCTGAAATCAAGGCCCAAAAATGAAATTTTGGAAAGGCCACGGCGCTCACACCGTAAGTCTGATTAACTTGAAATTTGACACAGAAGTTTATTTGTTTATTAAAAGGATCCCCATTACCGCTAGTCTCCCTGAGGTCCAAGAACAATACACATCACATGACATGTCAAGCTGAATGTGCTCTACAAAAAAGCATCCTGGACAATGAAAGTCCGCCATGAGTTTTGCTAATTTGCACAATGTGACAAACACTAATGTGACATCTATTTTTTTTTAAGTTGATGTTGTCAACACCAAATTTGGCATACAGCCTTCCTATTCTAAATGCGGAAGATCGGTCAAAAACCATAGCCACCATCTTTGCAGAGCGTGGGGCTTTGCAAATATTGGCAATAACTCATCAACCATTTGTGCGGTCACCAGGCAACTTCAGTCCTTGTTTGGGAAGAGGTCTAGGGACACATTTTGAGTCCGACCCATAGGGGGCGCCACAAACGTATATCTGAAAACCCTGTAGACAGAATTTCACCAAAATTGGTGTGCATGCTCTGGGGACAAGTATTAACCAAAATCTGAAGTGCCATATTGATCAGTGCAAGTGGGCGTGGCCATATTTGCTCATAACGCCACCCTGCTCTGTGGAGACACCCCACTCTGTGGAGACACCCCACTCTGTGGAGACACCCCGCTCTGTGGAGACACCCTGCTCTGTGGAGACACCCCGCTCTGTGGAGACACCCTGCTCTGTGGAGACACCCTGCTCTGTGGAGACACCCCACTCTGTGGAGACACCCCGCTCTGTGGAGACACCCCGCTCTGTGGAGACACCCCGCTCTGTGGAGACACCCCGCTCTGTGGAGACACCCCACTCTGTGGAGACACCCCGCTCTGTGGAGACACCCTGCTCTGTGGAGACACCCCGCTGTGTGGAGACACCCCGCTCTGTGGAGATACCCCACTCTGTGGAGACACCCCGCTCTGTGGAGACACCCTGCTCTGTGGAGACACCCCACTCTGTGGAGACACCCCACTCTGTGGAGACACCCTGCTCTGTGGAGACACCCTGCTCTGTGGAGACACCCCGCACTGTGGAGATACCCTGCTCTGTGGAGACACCCCGCTCTGTGGAGACACCCTGCTCTGTGGAGACACCCCGCTCTGTGGAGACAGCCTGCTCTGTGGAGACACCCCGCTCTGTGGAGACACCCTGCTCTGTGGAGACACCCCGCTCTGTGGAGACACCCTGCTCTGTGGAGACACCCCGCTCTGTGGAGACACCCTGCTCTGTGGAGACACCCCGCTCTGTCTCCTGAACACGAGGTTCATTCACATCCGATGGAGGTGGATGAATGGAGGAACATTGAGTGTTAATGATTGAAATGCTGCAGGCTTTGTGATGATGAAGCGAGCGGGTGATTGGTCTCAGTCCTTTAAACAGAATTAAAGCTGACGTGACTTTGTTCACCTTCGTGACGCCTGAAGCTCGTTGCTGCTTGTGACTTTAATTTTGGCCGAATGAGTTGCTTCCTTCTGTTGAGCTGCAGAAAAGGTTTGAACCCTCAAATTGCTGCTTGGGGCTATGTTCAAATGTGTTCTTGAAAAGTCTGTAAATGGAAAATAAACATAATTTAAAATGATTAAGAGAGAGACAGGAAGGAAGGATGAGAGAGAGAGAGAGAGAGGACGCACACAAACACACACACACACACACACACACACAGACACACGCACACACACACACACACACACGCACGCACGCACACGCACGCACGCACGCACGCACACACACACACACACACACACACAGACACGCACGCAGGCACGCACGCACGCACGCACACACACACAAACACACACACACACACACACACACACACACACACACACACACAGGTGTTGGCAGGTGAAGAAGGTTCCCGTTATGCTACGGCTGGCAGAACAGAGTGAATAATCCAACTTAAAGGGATAGTTCACGTTTTTTTAAGTCTAGCCAAATTTGCTACTTACCATCGATGTTGATTCGAGTTTGTTCTCAGCACAATCCATGCTGTTCCTCATAGTAGCTCCGGAAACCTGGGCAAAAATGACTGCAAGGTCAATGTAGTCACGCTCCTGTATGTATAAACTGACTGTAACATGTCACCCACAGTGCACACAAAGTACATTTCAGACAAGACAAGTTTCCTATACGGGACAATAAAGTATATCTTATCTGATCTGATCTGATTTGATCTGATCTTTCTTATAATCCAAAATGTTCTCATCGCCGGGTGTCAAATTCAAGCACTCATTACCCTTGGTGTGACTTTTGGAAGGCAGTGGGTACACTTGACACCGGACGCCATCTTTACAAGACCGCAATGCTTCTCTTTATAGGCCCCTAAAACAACGTGGTTAAGGTTAGGTTAGGAGACTACAAATAGCATGAGGCATTTGGAAGGCTCTGCCTCAAGTTATCTTCTCAATGTGCGCACACTCTCATATGGAGAGGTTATAGGGTTACACACAACAAAACCACTTGGTTAAAGTTAAGCCCAATTGATGCTTTGTCTGCCGACACTTTTGAAACGGTCGCCGACAGAAATGAGGACTTGAGTCGACACTTTCAGTGTCGGCGAGCAGCAGTGTCTGCTACCTGGTGAAATGTCTAGTGTCGCTGACTACGTCACGATGTGTCGCGCAAGTCTGATTGGCTATATAGACGGCACGCGCTTGACTTCCTTGTTTTGCTTTTCACTCGATTGAAATTAATGAACGTCCCCGCTATTTTTATCAGCCTGTCCTTGATGTATGACTTCGTGAAAATCACAAAAAAAATCGTGACCAACTTCCCAGAGAGAGAGGAGGTGAGTTGTGTGGTTGTGTGTCGTTTATGTGCGGCTGCAGCCAAGTACGTTACATCTTGCCTCCGAGGACGAGGTGGTTTCACTGTGCGTTCCCTCTCTTCTCTTGGCTGTCTGCACTACAGCGTTCGGGTGTCATGTGACCGTTGAACCCAGGCGAACGTTTATACGAAGTATAAATGCAACACCATGAGCGACACTTTCTTTTTCGTCTGCGACCATTTGCTGAGCGACACTTCATAATAAGTATAAATTAAGCTTTAGGGTTGTGGTTTGGGTTAGGCTTAAATAGGAAAATAGTTAAATGTGGCTTATGGTTGAAGCGTGACCTCGACCACCACACTCTGAATGCAAAGTTTTATTTCTCTGTGTTGTGGATTTCAGAGTGGACGGTTGGAGCAGCTGCTCTGAGCGTCTAATAATGAATCATAATGCTTTTACATTGGAGTAAGTCTCATACAGACGCCAACAACACCAGCACTGCTCATTATGCATGGAGAGATCAGAGTGGAGCGTCTGTCTGTTGTCTGTGACTCTGTGACCAACACCAATTAGAGAATGAAGCGGCCAGCGTAACGAGACCCCCCCCCGGTGCCCCGAGGCTGACAGGGTGACAGGGTGCCGGGTAACGCGGAGGGGCCCGGCGACGTCGAGGGCAGTCGCCGGCTAACGAGGTCGCCCCGCGATTCTGACGATCTGATCTCACCTCAAATTGCCTTGAAGGGGCTGGCGGCCGTTTGAAAATCAATCCGTCTCCCATCTGAGGAGGAGGAGCCATAATATGAGTAGAAGAGCAGAGAGTCAGCCCAGTGCATCGTGCGAGGAGGAGGAAGACCACTGATGATGTCATGATGCATCGTGTAAGGAGGAGGAAGACCACTGATGATGTCATGATGCATCGTGCGAGGAGGAAGAAGACCACTGATGATGTCATGATGCATCGTGCGAGGAGGAAGAAGACCACTGATGATGTCATGATGCATCGTGCGAGGAGGAGGAAGACCACTGATGATGTCATGATGCATCGTGCGAGGAGGAAGAAGACCACTGATGATGTCATGATGCATCGTGCGAGGAGGAGGAAGACCACTGATGATGTCATGATGCATCGTGCGAGGAGGAGGAAGACCACTGATGATGTCATGATGCATCGTGCGAGGAGGAGGAAGACCACTGATGATGTCATGAGGTGTCGTGCGAGGAGGAGGAAGACCACTGATGATGTCATGATGCATCGTGCGAGGAGGAGGAAGACCACTGATGATGTCATGAGGTGTCGTGCGAGGAGGAGGAAGACCACTGATGATGTCATGATGCATCGTGTAAGGAGGAGGAAGACCACTGATGATGTCATGATGCATCGTGCGAGGAGGAGGAAGACCACTGATGATGTCATGATGCATCGTGCGAGGAGGAGGAAGACCACTGATGATGTCATGATGCATCGTGCGAGGAGGAGGAAGACCACTGATGATGTCATGATGCATCGTGTAAGGAGGAGGAAGACCACTGATGATGTCATGATGCATCGTGCGAGGAGGAGGAAGACCACTGATGATGTCATGATGCATCGTGCGAGGAGGAGGAAGACCACTGATGATGTCATGAGGTGTCGGACCATGCGGGGATGTAGGGCATCCCTGACTACTGCATTTTATTGACTGCTACCCAAAAAGTAGTCGACAAGTCACGAGAGATACAGGCTATCATGTTTTTTCAGCCAATAAAAATGATCAATTCTCAAAAAGAGGCGGGACCAACCTACAGGGTATGTGAAGACCTGATTGGCTCTGAGAGGCTGTTTATAAATGAGCCGCTAAACCCCAGCAACTTGTCTGCTGGAGTAACAACATTGTCTTCACCTTTAATTCTGTTGATTTAACACGGCATAATAATGTAGACAATTATTGTTCAAACAAATGTTCAATTAATTAATTTATTTATTTATGTACATGGTTTATTCCTAAAGCACAGAGGAACAGCTTTGACTGTGATGCACAGTGTCGACTAGTGGTTTTGATAGAGAGAGGTGGGGAGGGGGAGGGAGAGAGAGAGAGAGAGAATACTGTGTCAAATAGGACAGGGGGGAGTGTGTGTGTGTGTGTGTGGGGGGGGGGGTGCAGCTGAGCCTGTGATACCTTCTGATCCATCATACTGACACTGCTGCTTATAAATACTAAAGCAGCAGTATGTAGTACAGGGTACTGTACATAAATACTGCATTACTACTGCACACGGGGCATTACTACCGCACATTGTATAAAAACGGCATCACTACTGCTCATGGTACTGTTGAAATACTGCATTTCTACTGCACATGGTACTGTTTAACTATTGCATTTCTACTGCACATGGTTTATAATAATGCATAAAGCAGCAGATTAGTGATGCATTACTACAGTTTATTTGCTCTTAAACAGGAATTCACAATCTAACGCCTAACTCCCCAACTCTCTATTATGAAGGCCACCAACTGAGACTGCCCCATGGCTGTCCCTGAGCTGATGCGGCACATGTGTCCACATTTTAAACAAGTGGAGACTCTGGAGAAAGTGACATCACTAATGACATCACTTTCCAATTGTGTGACATCTCTCAAGTCACATATCGTGACTGACACCGTCCGTCCGGACAGACAGACAGACAGACAGACAGAGAGACAGACAGACAGACAGACAGACAGACAGAACCCACTTAACCAATTCAACTAAGATGTGTTCTTTTTTTAAACACATCTGCTAAGAGTGATGACTATGTGTTAAAAAACATCACATATTATCCTGCATCAGCTCAGGGGCAGTGTTGTTTTTAACACATCAGTTCTAAGAGTGAAGCAGCCTGCACGTCACACGCTCAGACAGCAAACGCCTTTCTTTACTTGATGATAATCTCATGTTCAGTCGTATCTGTGCTTCTCCCAGATGTTTCTTTTTCTGTCTCCTGTAGACACACACACACACACACACACACATACACACACACACATGCACACACATGCACACACACACATGCACGCGCGCACACACACACATGCACACACACACACATACACATGCACACACGCACGCGCGCACACACACACACGCACACACACACACACACACACACATGCACACACACACACACACACACACACACACACACATGCACACACGCAAGCATGCACGTACGCACACACACTCCGACACCACAGATGCATTTACATGTCAGTTTCAAAGAGAGAGAGAGAGCGTTGTGGAGAGAGATAGGCCAACAGTGTGTCTGATGGAGAGAGAGAGAGAGTGTGGCCGAGCCAGATAGGCCCGCAGTGTGTGTGCTAAATAGAGTGAGAGAGAGAAAGTGTGGTGGTGTGTGGTGGAGAGACATAGGCTGACAGTGCGTGTGGGTCGAGAGAGAGAGAGAGAGAGAGAGAGATGAGCAGGTTGGAGAGCGAGCGAGCAGCCATGCAGTAAATGATATTGGTTTAAGGTGACATGCCACAGCGAATCGCCCGCCACACACACACACACACACACACACACACACACACACACACACACACACACACACACACACACACACACACACACACACACACACACACTGGCTCTCTTAATGATAATGCTATTTAAATGGCTTTATTGATTTTAATGTAGCCTAGCACACACATATATTTGATGAAAGTCAATATGGTAAGAGGCCGCCTCTCTAATGTAAATAGGCGGTTGGAAGTCTATTAGAAGGGTTATGGATGGAGGAGAGGTAATTACCTGCCAACCTGACACCAAGCAGACACAGCAGGAGGAGATATCAGCCTGTGAATATGGAATGCTAATGCTAACGCTAATCAATGGGCTTTAATCAATACTCTGAACTGACTGCCTGTAGTTAGTCTGTGAAGCCTGGATCTGTCAGGAGACGCAGCTACTGGGGTGCACATTTTAAAGTAAGTAAACACATGAAAACTTATATATGAATGTTTAATCTTAAATCTAAATCTCAACGTTAAATCTTAAAGAACAACAATTTTCAAACAGCTTTGTATCATTACAAAATCTGTAGTATATCAGAAAACAGTTTTGCAGATATTTATTTAGTTTGACAGTTATTGAGATTTGATTTGAGTTAAGTTGTGGACCAGTGATCCCATTTGTTCATGAATGACATCACTGGTTCACAACATCACTCAAATCAGCTCTCAATAACTGAGTGTTCCTTTACATGTTAAATCTAAATGTGAAAACTTAAATATAAATGTTAAATCTAAAGGTTAAATGTATCTGAAATGTATGTTAAATGTTAAATCTAAATGTGTGCTTGGTGAAACACAATATTTAGCTAGCGACAGGCAGACTTGAGCTATTAGCTAAATTAGGGCTAATCAACGACTATTTATAGTATTCCGATGATGTCACAAGCCTTTTTTCCTGGGAAAAAGTGAACAGTGAGCACACTCCAAAAAATATAAATATAACTTTGGTGCAGGGCACAAACAATATCAAGTCACAGCAGGAAACGCCAGCACACAAAAAAGTATTTTTGAAGTTTGAATACCTGTAGTCTGGGTAGGACAGCAGCACAGCACAATAGTATATACATTGTTTGTGCTGTGCTGCTGCCCTACCCAGACTACAGGTATTAAAACTTCAGAAATACTTTTTTGTGTGCTGGCGTTTCCTGCTGTGACAAGCCATTTTCCTACCAATATGGCGCTACAATACACACAGCTCATTGGCTGTAAGTGTCACTTGATTGTAATCACCTGTTAATTCATCACAATCGCCTGTTGTTTTCCTACCAAAATGGCCGTGTGGTGATGTAACAGAATACTATCAATAGGTGTGCGTTATACAATTTTAATGCACGACGTGGAGGGGAAGAACCGCAGCGGACGGTGGTTGCCTCCGCAAAGTGCAGTAAATTGTTTAATGCACACCTAGGAGTTGATTATCCCGCTTGGTCATTTGCCAACAATACAAAATAAAAGCATTCACAAATTTCTGGTGCAAGTTTAGCAATCAAAATCTAAACAGCCATAACTGTTTATCTAGCAACACTTGGGAAACCGACTAATACCTGGAACAATCGTTACGTTACCATGAGCTTCTCATGCAATGGAAATGTTGTTTGCTGTTAGGACAAACCTTGGATACGAGCCGGTATGGTGCAGGGAAGCTAGTCCGCTCAGCTCATAGAAGCTAAGGCTAAGGCTTGAATAACTGTGCTGCTTGATTAAACAGCTGTGCAGGTTGGGGAGCGGATGGATTTACACCATGTGATTAGACTTGAGCCGGACTACGTGTGTGTAGCATGCTTTTAATGCACACCTGCCGGCCAATCAGAAACGAGTATTCACCCAGACCATGGTACAAACGATATTGCACGCTCCTGTAGCGTCCCCCTCTTGCCCGCTCAACTGGCAGCGCTGCCGTGCCTCGTTGGTTTGCCCTCCAGGCTCGCCGCTGCACAGCCTCGCCGCTGCACAGCCTCGCCGCTGCACAGCCTCGCCGCTGCACAGCCTCGCGCACGCGCAGTCGAGCAATTGTGCGCCGTCACCTTATTATAGTAGTGAGTGATCTACAGTACAGTTTGACCAGGCACACATTTAACATTTAGATTTAACACTTATAATTGTTATTTAACATTTATCATTTTTATTTAACATCTAACATTTAGATTTAACATTTAGATTTGGATTTAATATTTAGATTTAACATTTAACATTTAGATTTAACATTTAACATTCAGATTTACCATTTAAAGCCCCAATCAGTAACTTTTTCCACCTTAATATAACAGCTTTTTAGTCATTGAATACAGTGACTTGGAAAAAGGGAGAATGTCACATCTATTGGTCCCACACCGCCCTCCAAAGGCCTCTCCTGGGACTAAGGAAGTAACTCGGTGCGGATTTGCTACGAAAATGACGTTTCACGTAACTATGGATTATTATTTCATCACGTGGTGAGTACCCGATGTCACAACATGTACATAGAGCTTTCTGGTGCTGTGTTTTGTTGACTTTGAACGGTGATACCGATACTGATGCTATTGAACCCAGAGGGCGCTGTTTCCCAAATAGCAAAACTTGGAAAAGCTGCTGAATGGGGCTTTAACATTTAGATTTTAATTTAATATTTTTTCTTTGCAAGAAAAGTAAATATGACAAAGCTCACAAATATTTCTGTGAATCTGGCAAAAATTCACACCACTTTTTTTATGTTCGGAGCTAAATGTGGCGAAATGTTGCTGTTAATTTCAGTGTGTGCCACTTCACACACACACACACACACACACACACACACACACACACACACACGCATATATATATATATATATATATCAACAAAAATGGACTTTGATGCATGCGATTCATTTCATTTCATCTCTCTCTGTCACTTCCTTTAACACCCTCCTTCACTCTTCCTCCTCCTCCTCTCCATCGGCCCTGTGTGTGTGTGTGTGTGTGTGTGTGTGTGTGTGTGTGTGTGTGTGTGTGTGTGTGTGTGTGTGTGTGTGTGTGTGTGTGTGGGGGTGCGAGTGTGCGCCCGTGTGTGTATGTGTGAGTGTGTGTGCTCCTGGGTGATGGCGCTTAATTGGCAACGACACTGAAACATGTCCTGTCCTGCTCTGCGGCTCCACTGCATAATTAACAAGAGACACACTTCATCTCCACTGCAGAGAGAGGGATGAGAGAGAGGGAGAAACTGAGAGAGAGAGGAGGGGAGAGAGAGAGAGCGAGAGAGAGAAGGAGAAACTGAAAGAGAGAGAGCGAGAGAGAGAGGGAGAAACTGAGAGAGAGAGGGGGAGAGAGAGAGAGAGAGCGAGAGAGAGAGAGGGAGAAACTGAGAGAGAGAGGGACAGAGAGAGGTGGCAGATAGAGAGAGAGGGAGGGGGAGAGGGAGGGAGAGAGGCAGGGGCTCCTGTTAAATCTCTTATTAAAACCTATTTTTATAGCCCGGCTCTTGTCTGATGTCTTTTATCCTATTATTGTTTTACAAATCTATTATTTTTACTCTATTCCCCTGCTTTCATCTTGTGCTGTCTTCTTGTTTCACTTCTTTGAATTTATTTGGACTTTCATCTTTGAATATATTTGACTGGTAAAGAACTTTGGGAACTCAAGTTAAAAAAGGTTCTTCACAAATAAAGTGCATTGTTATTATTATTCTTATCATCATAAAGACAGTATAGAGAGGAGGAGAGGCGGACAGGATGTGGTACGGTTGTCATGACAACAATAGACTCTTCTGGTGATAGACTGAACTGACCCAACCAACCTCAACTCTCTCTCTCTCTCTCTCTCTCTCTCTCTCTCTCTCTCTCTCTCTCTCTCTCTTCACTCGGACCAAAACGTAAAAAAAAGCGGGTTTAAAGAAAATATTTTGTCAATGTTTTTTTTTTAAGTTTTGGTCTGAGTGAAATGTTCTAGTCTCTCTCGATTCTAAATATAGCTGAACCGTTTGGTTTGACCAAGTACAACTATTTGTATAAGCATTTTAAGAAATGTCTATGGGAAAATAAATTGCAGAAGAAAATCTCTGGTACAGTGCTGAAGCAGGAAGTGACGTTCACTTTGCCTCTCTATGAATCCCATCCCATCTTGTTCCTGTGTTTATTCATATTAGAACTGTATATGAAAACCAACCTATTGTTATTATGCTTCCTGTCCCGCCCGCTCCCGTTGACTTCATTTCCTTTCCCGTCCCAGTTATGTGATGAATAATTGACTGCCATCCCAGGATTCACGTGACCAGTGCTATTTCACAAATCAGAAATCAGAACAACTTTGTTAATCCCTGAAAATCTGAAGAAATTTGGACACCTGCAAGCAAGAAGGTTTGGCTAGTGCAAATGTAATGTGCATACGTTACGTAATGCAGCGTGCCATTGTAAAACTCAAGAAGAAGATTTCCACCCAAACCCATGTCTTTTGCTTTTCATTAACAGCATTAACTTGTACTTTTACTTTCAATAATTAGGCCTACATTTAATATCATCAAAGGAGGACTTACCCCCTAGATATGTATTAGAACAGTGATTTGAAAATACCTATGGAAAAAACCAAGAAATGACATATACTCTTGTCTATACTAGACTCTTTGGCTGTGTTAAGTCAAGATTTTTTTTCGGAAATCGACGCCATTACAGTTTGCATACTGCCTCAAAAATAATTTATTTGAGAGGGGCAATATCTTTATAAATATCAACAACTAGCCAACGCTGGTGGCCTGTATGGAAACAGAAAATCCTGAAATGGTTGATAGTTATATCAATTTGGCCATTCAGTGGCGAACTAGAAATTTAATTATTTTTGTCCCATTTTGTCCCATGTGTGTGTGCGTGGCTTGTCTAAACTTACGTTAAGAGCCTCGCTGCTCGCAGCACACAGCACACAGTGAGGACAAACCTCTCGCTCTGGGGTAACACAATGCGAGATTTCTCCACCTAATTCCCTCGTCTAACTAGAGATAAACCGCGCAATGAAATCCGTTTTTAATTTGCGTTTTGGGGCTTTTCGTGATTCTTGTTGAAAGTTACAACACCTCTGATTTTTCCTCTCAGGGCGCAGGAGGCAGCGCAGAGCTCTTCTCCTCCTCACACTGTTCCCATGCGAATCCCACCGAGCAGCACACACACACAGACAGAGCCAGTCGCTCTGCTCTGCTGACTTGATTTCCAGAAAAGTTGGCGTTGCTTGTACACAGTGATGATATTATATTAGCCGATATGTTTAGAGAAGCTTTGTCACATTGTCACGTCGTAGTATAGCGTTATATTTTACATGTCCGCTAAACTGCGACGAGATTTGTTTGCTGAAATGTCAGACTGTTGAAAGCCCCCGCCTCTCACTGCTGCTGTGTGCTGCTGCCGCGCGCCCCCGCGGGTGCATGAGAGAGCAGACTGGCCGAGAGAAAGTGCTTCCAAGTCGGACTGATAGCCGCGGAAATGTCAGACTGTGCTCTCTGTGCTCTGACGGTACGTGCACATCATGAAGCGCTCGGCGGCTTGCCTGCTGAAAAAGCCGCTTTGACGCTGCATCTTGATAGGCTGTCTTGCTCTATTTCCGTGTCTGATTGGTCCATTTACCTCGCGCCCCCTGCCGCTGGAACCGCCCACAGCGTTTCAGACACGCCGGGATTGCACTGGTTGCATTGCGTTGCGTTGCAGCTGTTCTCCGGTTTTGCTCCGTGCTCTGTGCTGCGGCAACACTAACCGGCTGCGTGCAGAGCACGTCACGGCTCTGCTCCGCCAGACAGCTAGAGTGACGAGAGCCACAGGTTATCACTGTAAAATCGAGCGAGACAATTTGTATGTGGGATAAATACAACGACAAACAGGCAGAAGATCATTGTTCCCAACTGGAGGAGCAGAGGAGGGGTGGACTTGCTTGGTGTTGTCCTTGTAAAAAGGATGTGTTGTGTCATATATTATTTTGTGGTTTTCCACTTCAATTATGAACTTTTCCTCATACATATTTGTCCTCTGGCTTGATATTGAATGCTGTAAACACCTCTGCCCTGTTGATTTCATGCCTGGCTCCGCCCAACTTGCTGCGGCTTTGCTCCGTCATCCGTGAAAAATAGAAGCCTTGCGTATCTTTTTCGGAGAGCTCCGGATCGTCGGAGCTGGGACGGAGTAGACACGCAACGCAGCGGAGTAGGTGGGAGTTGACACAATGATTAGAGTGGAAACGTATCGGCTCCGATGCCGTACCGCAGCGCAGACGGACCGAACACGGACCTAGTGGAATGTAGGCGTCATGATGTGCACGTACCGCACAGAGCTGCTGCTGCTGCTGCTGCTGCTGCTGCTGCGCGCGCGCCCGGAGCTTGGTGCTAGTGCATGAGGTTACAGTACGCCCGCTCCCGCCTGGCTGGGCTGGAGACAGTGCTTCCCACTCGGACTGATAATATAAACATCATCATTCGAGCTTATCCAGGTAAGATAGTGACACATTCAGCGGGAAACTAACTATAATTAAGACATGTGCCAACTTTGACGATGTTTGGTTCAGTATTTTAACTCATTGAGTGCCAGCCACTTTTGGAGAACGGATGCTCCCAGTGCCAGAGTTTTCAGAGCGTTTTCAGTGATTTCTCGAGGCCCACAGAATATTGTGTGATATTACTATGTAAACACCGAAGACGCACAAGAACGAGCTGGCTCTATTGTATCATCAGCAAAAAAAAGTTTATTGATACCATTTTCCGTTCTTTAGTTATGAGCCGGAGAAGATAGGTTGTTTTCAGCGTTTTCAGGCTTTTCAAATTATTAGCTGAGATAATCCGCCTTTTGTGAAATGCAGCATTTCAAGCACATTCACTGAGTCTGAAGATAATATTTTCTGATGTAGTGACGTAGTTGTTGTGTGGTGCCCTGCGTGCCCCACCCCCCTCCCCCCCTCCCCCCGTAAACTCCTCCCCACACTGCACACAGCCTCACGCAACCATTCTATTTTCGGAGTGCTGCGTTTGTGTGCTGCTGTCGGCTCTCAGCGCCACAGCAGGGAAGAGCCAACCCGGATTGCTGAATGGTTTGGCGTCAGGGGCTGCTTTTCTGGCTGCTAATCTGGTGGAGAAACTATACAGACAGACAGACAGACAGACAGGGACAGAGGGGCTCAGTTGTGAGCGCGGATTGACTCCTGTTCGGAGCCAATGTCAGCTCCCGCGACAGAGCAAATGGCTCTGGGAGCATGCATCGGTTTGTCTTTGATCCACGGCTTTTAGGCTGTTTCTCGGACCTGTCTCTAATCTGGACTGCACCGAGCAAGCACTGTCGCCACCTAATGAGTCCGTAAAATAGGTTATACACCTTCAATACCTACAATAATTGGACAGGAGATGCAGGGGGCTTTGATCGATGCCCCACCGTCAAAAAACGCATTGGACGTCTTTCGACGTCCATGGCACTCTACGTCACTATTTAATTGGACGTCCTTCGACGTCCATGGCACTCAATGAGTTAAGAGCAAACTTCAATAAGAATAGGCTTGGAGTTCTGAGGAGCCAAAAGGGTACAGGGGGGGTAGGGGAGTAATTATCTGGAAATCCCATAGTCTTTGGGGGCACTGTGACGTCAGTGTGCCCCTAATCTCCCATTCATTTGAGAAAAAAAAAAAAAGCAGTGGTCGACCTTTAGAGGGCGCTTATGCCAGTTATGCTGCTGAAAAATGATACAAATGGTAAAATGGCAACAGTTTGGTGTCAAATGTGGAAATTCTGACCAGAATTCTTCACACATCACCCCCAAAGTCATATATATTGGTTAAAAGCGGAAAAAAAGTGTTTTGGAGGTAAGTTCTCCTTTAACATAAATACAGAAAATATCAGCTACTTCAAGACTTTTACGCAAGCAATATTCTAATAGGTGACTTTGACTTTTCCAAAGTCTTTTTTTCTGGAAAGACATCTGTACTTTTGCTCAAGTATGTCTTTCGAGTACTTTATACACCACTGCCCGACGTGCCCGTGACCCACAGGTTTCCCCAAAACATCCTGTAGTCATCCTGTGAGTCACCCTGTAGTCGGGCCGCAGCAGCTGGGCCTCGCTTCGTGCCCCGTTAGCTCGGCGTCGCGCCCCGTTAGCCCGGCCGTTAGCTCGGCCTGTAATGTTGTTTTCTCAATTTTTGGGACGGAGAGAATTCCCCGAACGCTTTAGCTCTCTGCGCTGCTCTCGCCTCACCGTTGGCTTTAATACACCGGGCTGACTTTGATGAAGTGCTGCAGAGCGGGCCGCCTCTCCTGCTCCGCTCACTCGCTCGCCCACTTCAATTCACCATCTGCCTATTCAGCAAAATTACAGGCTGGGCCTTCAGAGGAGAGAGAAAGAGAGAGAGAGAGAGACAGAGGGAGTCAGATAGAGAGAGAGAGGGACGGAGGGAGGGAGAGAGATGAGAGAGAGAGAGAGAGAGAGAGAGAGAGGAGAGAGATGAAATAAAGCAAGCGAGATATAGAGCGGGAACACGGAGAGAGAGGGAATAGATGGATAGAGAGAGATTGAGAATATACTGTAGAGCAAGCGAGATAGAGAGGCAACAGAGAGAGAGAGATTGGTAGAATTCTCAGTTTGGTAGTTGGGCGGGAACAGACTGATTGACTGTTATTTTCCACATCGGCAGAAAACACTGTGTGAGAAAGAAACGTTGTGCTTTAATACCTGATCATGTCAGCATGAGGTGCAGGAAGCACCAGGGGGACATGTCAGCCAACAGCCCACCAAAACACTGATCATGTGTCAGACCATGAGGTCAAACAGCTGACTCATGTCAACATAGGGGAGACTGTGGTAAGTTGAGCCACTGGGTAAATTGACCCACCCCCCTGTATCTCTAGGCAACCGTGCAGGTGTTGTCACGTGACCATGAATTCAGGAAGCATGTGTCATTTCTACTTGGCTCTGTTGGAGAGAAGCACATGGGATAAGTGGTCACTTTTTGCTTGTCAAAGTGAATTCTCTGCATGTCAGGTATAATCACTCTTATGTCAAAGCAAAGTTATCCAGGTCTAAAAAAAAAAAAAAGTATGATCCATATTGGTGATTTGCTAATGTATAAAACCATGTGAATCAGTTAGCTAAAGATTAGCCTGAATTGCAAAGCAAGGCAGTTTCCCCCCAAAATGGTGGCTATGGGGTAAAGTGAGTGATATGCTATGGGGTAAGCTAAGCCAGTGGTTCAACTTACCCCACCATAAGCCACTGAAGTTAAGTTAAATCTCTGAAGTATAAAACTGTATGTCAATGCAGTTTTACACAACTGATTTGGTTTATGCATTGTTACCATGCCAGGAGTTTGCAAGAGAAAAACCGAGGGGGGCTCAACACCCCTTGAAGAGATGAAGAGAGCAGTCGCTGATGTCAAGGGTGGAAAATCCATCAGATCAGTGGCCAAAGACAGAAACATTGACAGGTCCTGTGGAGGTACATCAAAAAGGAGTACTCTTTTTTAAAGAAGTCATATTTTCAGGACCCTCACAGATGCATTCTCATCATTTCAGTTGTTAGGAGACATCCTGAAATGGAGCTTAGCGAAAAAAGAAGAGACCTGTTGTCATTCATTCACTCTCTTCATGTATTCACTCTCCTAAGGAGAAACCCTTTAGCTGTCACACTCATTCATTCCCCTCTGTCTTCACTCCTTTCCTGCTTCTAGGAGAAACCCTTTAGTTGCCCCACCCATTCATTCCCTATTTGTCATCAATCACTCCTTTCGCGCTTCTAGCATCATCGTTCGTGGGTGGTAACGTTTAGATTAAACCAATCAGAATAAGAGTCATCTTCCTATTCAGCCTATCATCATCTAGCTGTCAAGCTAAAATCCACCGTTTCTCCCTGTCTGGTCTGCTGCTTTTCAGTGCGTTCCTGCGACCCTCCTCCACCCCATTCTCCTCCAGCCCTCTCCAAGGTCTTCAGATTCAGAAGCCTTCTCCAGCAAGACCAACAAGACCTCTCCTCCATGACCACCAGGTCTTTTTCCTTTGATCAAACAGCTGAGTCAGCAAACAAATGTTGTGGCTAATAGGTTATTTATTTATTTATTTATTTATTTATTTATTTATTTATTTATTTATTTGATTTGATTTGATTTGATTTGATTTGATTTGATTTGATTTACTTTATTGTCCACCTTAGTGGAAATTTGGCTTTGGCTTCTCTTCACAGCACATACAGTATTGTGCACAATCAGCACACCATAAAACATAGAGAACATAGAACATAGAACATACATCATACATGGTGCAAGGTAGCAGATAGCAGCAGCTTGTCATGGATGAACAAATACAAATTACAAAATACCTACCTATGCCTACCTACCCATCTAAATACCTAGAAATACCTACCGGTACCTACCTAAAATATTACCTAACCTATACATAACACAGCACGCCATACAAAACAGATTCATTTATTTATTCAGTGCTAATATGGCAGAGGGGATAAAGGAGTTCTTATAGATATTCCGGCTGGCCCTTGGGACCCTAAACCGACGACCGGATGGGAGCAGCTCGAATGCCAAGTTCAGTGGGCTTGACCAGGCAGTCATATTATAAGACAGGAGGGATTCAACCAGGCTCCTGTATGCTGTTTGGAGAATATGTTGGCTAACACCAAAGCTTCTCAGCTTTCTGATTAATTGATTGATTGATTTATTAATTGATTATTGATTGATTGATTGCTTTTCCTTGAGTCAAAGGGAGAGGGCACTCACCGGATCAAGCTCCTTGAATATAATGTGAACTGATCGGCTCTATCTTTTGAGTAGCCACCCACAGGCGTTCGATCCTTTTTCGGTTGTGTTTTTCTTCCCACAGCATCAATAGCCATTATGAAACAAAGTAGCCAGCCAGTGTCAGAAGAGAAAGCAATACAACACGTCCAAATTAATATTATCCAGTGAGAAAACAATATGAAATAAGCTACAAAGATGCAAATGTATTACAATGACACGTCCCACTTGATATAATCTATAGCAAGAAAACAATATGGCAGATGGAAAATTCCCAAGCTATCTAGCTATTTGTTAAACTATTATGTTGCAGGAGACCCTCTGTTATTGCTTAGATGTAGAGTTTTAGATGTAGAGGAAATTGTGTGTCATGCAATTTGCTACTTGCAACTTGAACATGTCCCTGTGTAAAGTAAATATTGTATTTTATTCAGATAATATATTTTGGTGTGTTTAATAATTTATGTTTTCATATCACACATATTTTTCACCCATTTTTCAGTCTGTCGTCTTCCTGCTTTGTATATTATCACAATGCTGTACAGTCACCATTCATACATGTCTGATTGATATCACCTTAATTGCTGGTTGTGTTTGCTGTGTTTGCTGTGTTCATTTGATCCTTCCGTTTTGCTGCAGGTTCCCTCTGGGATCAATAAGCTTCATCTGAAACTGTTCAACTAATCCAGGCTCAGATTCAACCTCCTGTTTTCATTCATGTTCAGTTGACTCTGTTCTGTCTTCTGTATCCTCACTGGATCCTGACGGAAGTCTGGTTTGATCGGGATCATGATTCATGTCTCAGATCTGTTGGTCTGGTCTGATCGTCTCCTGTTGAGACCAGTTAAAAAACCTTTTTACACATAAGCCCCAAACAGTCTGCCTGGAATTTTGTTGTTGTTTTGACAGACAATGTGCTGTGAATAAGTGCTGTTGCCCATTTTTGCAGAATCACCTCAGCTTTCAATATCTGGCAGTTATTTAACTTTGCTGTATGTTTTAAGTGTGTAATAAAAACAAAATACCGCTGTTAGTGACCCCCTACTAAGGCGGCCCGGTTGCTTGTGTGACATCACTGATGACATCACAATTGCTTGAGTGACATCACTGATGACATCATCATAGAGTGCTGATGATGTCACGAGGTGTTGCTAAGGAGGGATGAGGAGAGGAGGAACATGAGACGAGGTGTTGCTCAGGAGGGATGAGGAGCGGAGGAACATGAGACGAGGCGCAACAGCCAAGATTGAGGAGGTGTGAGAAACACCGGAAACTTGAAACAAGAAGAAGAAGAACCAGGTCTAGAGTGTGACCATCCAACTGTGAGAGGCAGCAATGTGCCACAAGGCATCCAGTCTGCCGGAAAGCCATTAGAAGAAGAAGAAGAGGTAGTGCCCTTCCGTGGGCGGATGTTTTTCTTCTTCTTTTTCTTCTTTTTTTGCACCAGATTAATTCCAGGCCGCTGAAAAGTTTTGGGGTAAATTTTGGAGGCGATCAGAGCAACGGTGCGCCTTGCAACTCCCGATAAACAGCTCTCCAATTACAATATGCCTGTTTCCACTGTATAACCGCTGCAGAAAGAAAACAATAAGACATAATGAGATCATAATGAGGTAATAATAAAAAGCATGAGCAGCACTAAATACATTAATTAAAATGTGTGTATGTTGTGTGTGTGTGTGTGTGTGTGTGTGTGTGTGTGTGTATGTGCGTATGCGTGCGTGCCTGTGCTTGAGAGGAAGCATCCACTTAATGTATGTATATATACAGCATATAGCTCCCTCACAGTGGATCATTACAGCAGATACGCTCCACATGACGTCCCAGAGTTCCTAGCGGCGGGCGGCGTGCGGAGCGGGGAGAGGATGGCGATATTAAGCAGAAATGTTGCAGCGGGACGTCACCCCCATCTTCCATATTGTGTGTAATAGAATGTAACTAGCGTCATTATTATTTCATCACAGAACCTCCCACAGATGTCTTCCACATCCAGGAACATCAGTCCCCTCCGCCTGCCTCTCCTCGCTCTCCCCCTCGCGCTCCCCTCGCTCGCCCTGCTCCCCCCCCTCGCTCGCCCTTGCCGCTCGCCACGCTGCAAGTCAATTAAGAGAGAGAGAGAGAGAGAGCGAGAGAGTCAAAAGAGCGGATAATACTTTATATTAAGGTACACATATTCACCATTAACTATAGCGGCTTATTAGCATAGTAGCTTATTGGCTGTTTATTAGTCATTATAAAGCACTTATTGTCTTATTATAGAGGCAGCTAGCGTGAGACGAGGCGTTTCCCACAGAGCTATGCTATGCTATCGGCGAGCTACGCAATCACTGGACAGGTGACCTGTCAATCACGCCCCAAAGCTTCTGCTTTATTGTCTATTTGACTCTAAATGGGACCATAATTGACTAAATGAACATGATGCTGTATTGAAGAAGACTGGAAACTCGTGATTGAGATCATAAACTCATCAAGTGTTTACTGAGGTCATCAATCAAGTGAGAAGTAGGGTAATTTCCTCATATTTTTGCAGCCAGTGGAGTCGTCACCTCCTGCTGGCCATTAGGGGGGTGGCAGGTGTAAGTAAGGCAGTTCCGCATTGGCGTCATTTTCCAGTCCGAGAGGTTGCACCCTAACCTTGCACGGCAGCTGGATTCGTGAGATCACGATCCCGCAAGCGGTTTAACTCCGTCCTAGAAGGTAACTCCGTCCTAGAAGGTTTAGGTTTAACTCCGTCCTAGAAGGTTTAACTCCGTCCTAGAAGGTTTAACTCCGTCCTAGAAGGTTTAGGTTTAACTCCGTCCTAGAAGGTTTAACTCCCTCCTAGAAGTGGACTGAACCAATTTACAAACAGTTTCCAAAGACGAGGTCCCACATGGTCCTGTGTAACAAACATGTGGCAGCGTCAGGTTAGGTTCCCCCTTAGCTTTCACCTTAGCAATGTTGTTCCATACGTGAGTACACTTGCATATATATATATATATATATATAGATGATGTATATATATATATATATATATATATATATATATATGTATATATAGACGATGTATCGATATATATATATCGATATATATATATATATATACTGGATATATATATATATATATATATATATATATATATATATATATATATATATATATATATATATGTTACAAATATACATACTCCAGCATGCGCTGGGACGTGTCATCAGTGATGTTAACTGGGGTCGTAAGGTGTTTCGGGTCTGTTCAACATCATACATATATATATCGACGATGTTGTAGGGAATGACAAATGAGGAAGGTAAAAGTTGATCCAGCATGTCGCTGGCATCATTTATTCCAGATCCCTAACTATGTACATACATGTTACAGCACGTTGGTAACTCTAGCTAACAGAGTGATAAGCTAGCTAGTAGCTGCAGGCTGTGTGGAGTGGTCTAGTTGCCTCCTGTGCTAGGGTAGACTGAAGAACAAGAGACTTGATTAGCTTAAATAGCCCCAGCTGCTCAATCCACCAGAGTCACATGACTGCACTTAAGGTTTCTGTCCCAAGCCTGCTAGATCACTAGCAGACTATGTTGTGGTCACCACAATGTATCGATAATCGATATATCGATGTATACCGACATATTGATATATACCAATGTATAGTATTATTTTGCCCAGTGTGTGAAGCCATGTCTCTGGGTCCTCCAGCTGTTGCGGGGTAAACCTCGTGGTGTCGTCAGCCGAGCGATCGGCCGGCAGGTAATCCTCAGTCTATTTTCTGCTAGCTGCTCGTTGTGATTGCCTCTGAAAGATCAATCAGCACTTTGCTCTCCGCTCGCCTTTCTCTCTGCGGACATGAAGCACATAAATAAACTCAAATTACCGGCCGATGACGCACGCTCACTTTCCCGACACGTCTTCCCCTCCAAAGATGGCAGCTTTTCATAATCGCTCCATTTGAGCGAGAGCGCACATCATTTTCTTTCTCTTTCTCTGATACAAAGGCTGTAATTGTGCTCTCACGGCCGAAGGCCTTCGACACAGCCCTCCCATCCCTCCTCCTGTGTCCCTTCATAATGGAGAGGCCAGGCACAGCATTACTGTAGCTGCCGTGCCGACAGCCTCTTTTGATCCACTGCACCGCTTTCTCCATGTTGTCCCAAACCGCTCACATATCTGACTGTCACATTGACTGAACTCAATACACTGTTGGAAAGAGGAGAACGTAAGCTTTCTGCTGATATCAAAATTATATTTCCACTCCAAAGATTGAGTGAGATACAGCCCTTTACGTCTTGACTGTTTGGGAACTGCTTGTCACCCTATACCTTTATGAGCTTCAAAACTATATTTTGGTGTTCAAATTTCACAATAATCTTGACACAGAATGAAAGCCAAGGCTTTCCTGTAATTACTTTGACTAATCTGATGAAACCAAACCAAAACAGCACAAATCTATATTTTCTCATAAAATCACATTTCTCCACAAACACGACAGGGCATGCAGAATCAGGCTCATTTTGATGAAGCGGGTCACATATTATTGCACATTTAAACAAACCATCTCTCCCTTCACACTACATTTAAAACATATTGACACGTTTAACATGTCTTTTGTATTGAAGTTGGGATCATCTTTGAAGAGGTAAGGTGCACTAACACTTAATTGCGTATATTCGTTGACAGTCACCAGATACTGTTTGACCTCATTTGACAATTAGCAGCGCGGTGAGATCAGGCAGGACTGATCAAAAACCAGGTCATGATTGAAGCAAAGCGCACATTGGACAGGAAGATTAGATATAGGAATTATATTTTAAAAATTCATGTGGATTTACTCACAAAATACTCACTGTAAATACCAAGAAGTATAGCATCACTAATTCGTCATTGTGTCTCCTTTAAAGAGGTAAAATACTTATATTTGGTTTTGATTATTTTAATGTACAGTGATGCATTTTGCTTGTTGTTTTTACATGAACCTCATCGTTTTCTCTTTTATTTCTCCATGCTCTTTGCTTTTTATCGGTTTTACATAAAGCAATTTGAATTGTCTCTGTGCTGTGTTACACATGAACGTTCCTTGCCTTGCCTTACTCCAGTAGTTCTCAAACTGGGGTACCCCTA
This sequence comes from Poromitra crassiceps, assembly GCF_964638095.1. Classification (NCBI taxonomy): domain Eukaryota; kingdom Metazoa; phylum Chordata; class Actinopteri; order Beryciformes; family Melamphaidae; genus Poromitra; species Poromitra crassiceps. Next base: position 43,773,917 of record NC_139634.1, on the reverse strand, counting down.
GGGGTAAGTGGAGGTACTACAGGGGAAACTTGAGAGAAAGGGGAAAATGTAAAATATGTAAGAATAAATCATGAAAGTAAATTAAACTTTAAAATAAATCTGTTCTGGAGGCACTAATTTGCAACTCTTTCACTCCATTTCTTTTTGTAATATTATTCTTCAAAAGGTGCGTTATCATTCATGCATTCATTCATTCATATCCTTTATTTTACCAGGTAGATTATAGAGAACACATTCTCTTTTAACAATTCACTCATCCATTGCATCATACTGTAGCTACACTTTTCTCTTGCAGTGTTCTAAGCACATGTGTAGTTGGGTAAAGGGGGTACTGAGGGCAAGTTTGAGACCCATTGCTTAGTAGGCTATGCCACTTGATTCCATCTTTAGGGGGTAAAAATATCATCTTTTTATTTATTTATTTTTATTTGGGGGGGGGGGGTTTCAAACTGAGTGATCAGATGGAAGATGGAATGTGCACCCATGAAATCAAAATGTAAAGGAATGTTAAAAGCAGGTGGGGTCATGTTGCTGGCTGTGATAGCATGGTGAATGTGTGTGTCGTGTAAGGATTGGGGATACCAAAATGAGTCAAGAAGGGGGAATGCGTAGGCTATATGCTTATGTACTAAAGCCAAAACGGATCATGAACTCATCTATAAAAAACTATATAGGAGGCATACTAACTTGACTTGATTCTTTTAATGCATCCATGTTTTTAAGCCTTTTTTAAGCTGCTACCAGTAGATCGATAGGTCACTCTGTCTGACCATCGCTCGCTCGGTTGGTCCACAAAATGTTCACCAACCCTTCACCCCACCCGGGGCAGTTTTCACCCTATACAGGCTGACACTTGGCATGGATGTCAGGTGTGTGTGTGTGTGTGTGTGCGCGCGTGTGTGCGTGTGTGTGTGTGCGCGTGTGTGTGTGTGTGTGTGTGTGTGTGTGCGTGCGCACGCGTGCGTGCGTGTGTGTGTGTGTGTGTGTGTGTGTGTGTGTTCATGCCAGTGGGCTAAGAGGGGGCGGTGGGGTGGCAGAGGCAGAGTAGGGTGGGCTGTTCCTATATCTTGCATTTTGGAAATTCATAAAATTGAGTAAGTGCGTACTGTCTGTGTGGATAGAGAGAGAGAGAGAGAGAGAGAGAGACCAACCAATGGAGTGTAAATGCTATACCTTCCGTTTTTTGGGGTTAAAAGTCTGGCAGAAAAGTTCTGAATAAGTCGACATTTCTCAATCGAGTGTTTCAGAACATCATATTAAGCCAAGCCTATCCAACTGGTCGACGAGTTCTAAAAAAAGAACGAAAAAAAGTTCAACTTAATTTACTTATTAGACCCGAATGGTTGGAACGACCACAGACGTTCGCCATCTGAGCACAGATATCATCATAATCTATAACTGACATTTTTGGCACAATACATCCTTCAAACCAGCAAAGCGCTGGTAAAATAGCCTGTTATACATACTCCGCGACGGTAGGTGGTGCTATGCACGCAAAAGACACAAGTAAAAGACTCAAAGAGGAAGAAAAAGAAGAAGGAAGCTCCTGAACCCTCCTATGAAGAAGAAAAAAACATTTTGCCTCCTACTACACGTGAGACTGTTGATACCATGTCACTATCGACGCTGAACAAAAGAAAAGTTGATGCCGAAAATAGTCCGTTTAACAAAGACTGGACTGCGAAATATCTACATTGAAACTGCTGAGGGCAAGCCAATGTATTTGCTCTTTAATGAGTCAATGCTGTTGCAAAGGAATACCACCTGCGGAGGCACTTCAAAACCAACACACAAGTAAGATGTCAGAATTGACCAAATTATATTTCAAATGGCTGACATGTAGTGTAGATTTGTTTCAAATTAGTTTCAAATGATGCGTTTATTTTGGGGGCTTTAACACAGCTTTTGTCGCACAGAAATTAAGCACTTTTAAATGAAAATTAAGCTACTTTTGCAATGTAGTGAAATAAAAGTTTTGAAAATGTGGTGGCGTGTTGTGTCAAGTGTACATATAATAGGATTAATAGCTCAGAGAACGGTCCGGCCCCCCGGCCCCTTAGGTTTCTGACAATGTGGCCCCCTGAACAATTTAGTTGAATAGCCCTGCATTATGCTATTAGTCCAATCTACTTATCAAACTAAAACTACTTAAAAAAACTACAAAATACTTACGACTTCTCACTAATCAAAGCATGGATATCCTTTTGGGATACTGTCAGTCAAGGTCACATTCTGCTGGTGCTTTACTTCACTGCAAAAACTCTTTACATTCCAGGTCAAATCGCATTTGAAAAGCCTCATGTTTCAGTGCTGGACTGATCCAACAGAACCGGATTCAAACGGAGTGAAGTTTAAAAAGCAGCGAGTGGAAGGTAAAGGACGGACAGATTTCCCCCAGCCAGCCTCCTTCTGTCTTCATCTGTGACTTCTCACTCTCCTCTAACCTACATAAGCAAATTAAAATCCTATAATTATCTTCAATTAACAGAAAGAGGGGCATACAGTGATTAAGGAAATCAAGTTCAGGGACTATTTTCATTATCCCCCCCCTCCTCCCCCCTTTCTTTAACGTTCACCTTTAAGCTCGCTGCTGCTCTCAATTTAATTAACTTTTTTTTCCTCAGAGTTGTGGAGAGCTGCTTTTCACTCGACTGTCTGACGGCACATCGTCTTGGATCATCAGTCCAGATGGAAATGTTGACTCGCTAACAGTTACAGCGAGTTCAGACTAGACGAGCCGAGCCCTCGGTGGCCGTTTTTGGAACTCGCCGACAACCGCCCCCAGGTCAGAGACAAATCGGCGTTGACTCGGTGCTTGATTGCTCTGATGTGTGAACTGTCCACAGAGGCGAGCGGGGTGCTCTCGCTGATGAGTCACAGACACCTGACAGATATCTAGAGCAGCACGCTAAATATCTGGTGGCCGTATCAACGGGCTACAGCACAATGAGAGTGCAAGACACAGGGTGACTTTACTCCAAGAGGAGCAAAGACGGACAAAGTACAGTATATGGGCCATTCTACCAAATTGGTGCTGCTTGCTATGTATGCAAATATGTAGATGTTTACGAAGATCATCCTAGTATCTATTTATATTTACGAATTTGACTTAGTGCAGTATGCGGCGTAGCGGTCACATCAAGATGGAGCAAGCAGAAAACATCTCAAATGAGAAAAGTGCACTCAGTGGGAGTGCAGATCTCCACCAGGCACCACTACGCCTAACCGCGGCCAAACCCAAACCCAACTGCGAAGGGAACCGCTTGCCAATAACAAGGCGACATTAAACCGGGGGGCATTTCGGGTCTCTCAGCTTTATTACATTCTCAGGAAATGATGACATTATTTGGTGCGACAGGACATTTTAAATACTTCCACTGCAGCAGGACATTGCACAGTTTGTTCTCTCTCCCCCACCGACTAGTTGACTAGTTGAGCAGTAAGACTAGAGTGTTGACTAGTCTCCTTCGTGTGAAGCTGTTTGTTGTGCATTGTCTCTCTCTCATCTTTCACCCTCAGGATGATCGACTTCTGCGGAGTGAATCTGCAAAATCTTCACTTATTAAAAAGATAATTTGCAGAAAATGTGTTTCTCCTGCAGACTCACTACTGTGTCAAACCCTGAGAATTTACCGTTTTAATTTGAGAAGAGGAGACAATGGAAGCTTTTGTTTTTGCAGCTCAGCCAGAACGCATCCGCGGCTCCCGGAGTTTGATTCTGAATGGAGGAAGGTTCATCAGTATATGTTAATTATAATCATAATCATAATAATCATAATAAGTATAATCATAATAATAATGAACTGATGATGCTATTATGTTGTTATCTTGTTATTATGATGTTATGGTGTCTGCTATTACATGGCAATAAATCCTGTTTATGACGATGATTTAACATCATCTTCCCCATAAAGTCGACAGCCTGTCATGAAGCTGCTGACTGACAGGAAAATCAAAAATGATCATTATTTCATTACAGTTAGTCATTTGGCAGATGCTTTTATCCAAAGTGACATCATGATATTTAAATACAACACAAGCAAGGATCTAGTCAGGAGAAAACAACAAGATTAAGAGCGATGAAAGTAAGTTCTGGGCCTAGGACAGAGGTACGAGGCAGAAAATGGAGTGCATAAAGATTATTATTGTTATTATTACAAATTTGTCAAGCATTGAGTGTAAAAAAAACACATTTTCCTCAAAACAAATGAGAAATTTTAGCAAAGCAAAGATGGTAATTCCTCTTTCCAATACAGATCCACTCGTTCCAAGAATTTAGTAGGAAGTAATATAATAGAAAATATATCGCAGCATATTGGTGGAGAACTGGCCGTCAAGCTGTGTGTGTGTGTGTGTGTGTGTGTGTGTGTGTGTGTGTGCGTGTGTGTGTGTGTGCATGCGTGCGTGCGTGCGTGCGTGTGTGTGTGTGTGTGTGTGTGCGTGTGTGTGTGTGTGTGTGTGTGCGTGCGCGCGCGCGCGTGTGTGAGACGCCTGAGGCGATGCCTGCAGGTCTGCAGAGGAAGGAAGACAGCAGTCTCATTCTGCTTTCATACAGATATACTGTCACACACACACACACACACACACCCTTACATAAACAATCACTTCCATGTTAACACCCGGCTGCATTGAAACGAGCTATAGTGCCTAAGCTTGCGAGGCAGCTGCATTTGCACCACGCTCCAATCTATTGGTTTGAATCTGAACCACCAGCGGTTCGGACCAATCAGCGCCCTACGAGGCAGCTTGGGGCCGTGTGATAGACGTGATAGACAGATGGTTCATCCAATCACCTGTCGGGCAATTTTTTTGAGAGTGCCTGCCCTTTGAAACAGTGCCCCAACTCGTTCCAAGATGGTTATGTGAAAACAAACATCCAGCAGCGTCAGGTGCTAGCAAAATATTATAATTCAATTTTTCTTTTGCTTCAATTCTTATCCATTTATCTTCTGGTTCTTTATGTTTGTGAATTTTTATTAATTTGATGTTTCTGATTTTATTTGACTGTTACTGAACTAATCCTGATCTGAACATTTGTGTATCCTAGAATCCAGCCCTTTAGAATCCTTCATAAGGGTCTGGACGCAAGCTTATCCACCACTGATTTGGTGACATATTTTTTAACCCAAACTGATTGGTTGCTGTCTGTTGTCAATCATCGACCAATCGCAGTAGCAAGACAACTTTGGTGATTCTGCGCCAAAGAACTTAGATTGATAAGAACCAGTGGCTCCACTGAAACATAATGACGGGAGTGTTGTTGTCAAGAGCTGGGCTTTGGGCGCCGAGATGATGTGAAGCGCAGCGGGCCGACACGCCCACAATTAGGGCTTTGCGCGGCGCTATTCCAGCGCATGCAAAACTGGTCTGTTTTCTGCTACGGGCTGGCAACCACCATGACATTAGCTTTAGCTGCAAGCTACAAGCAGCTCAACAACCGACTGGATTTCAAAGCTGATGGGTTTACTTGAAAGGGCGTGACTCGAACTGGTTAACAGGCAGCCCGGTAGCATGTAGTGGGCTTAGCTAACATAGCTAATAGCTAGCTAGCTAGCTAACATTTGTCCAAAATAACCGCCAGCTTGCGTCTAGACCATATGAATTACTATGCAAATTCGATTCATAGCGGCTGCTGGACACCAGGCTAATTATGATCACTATTCTGATTCTGATGATGATGATTGTCGTTGTTGTTGTTGTTGTTGTTGTTGTTGTTGTTGTGTCTTGCAGGCCAGCCTGTGTTCTTGTGAGATATTTCTGTCGGTGATGTGCTTCAGCTGCACTTGTAATCTCCTGTATTTAATCCTGTGGCCTGCGTGAGTCTGGGCTCTTATCTGGTCTCGTCTGCTCTGGTCTGGACTCTGGGTGTTCCTGTCTGAATCCTCTTTGGTGCTATCTGCAAGGTAAATCTGATCCGCTCATGTTTCCATTTGGAAAAGGATGTTTTTTTATCCACGCCCGTTTGTTTTTATTCTGACCGGCTTAAAAATAAACATTGGAGGCAAAATGGCCAAAGCTGATAAACGCAGATAATCCGTTGGGTCCACAGATGACAGGAGTCACATTCAGGATGAAACGCACGGCTCTAATCGCTGCCTGGGCCTTGTTGTATCTGGGTATCGCTCCCTGGGCCTGGTTGTATCTGGGTATCACTGCCTGGGCCTTGTTGTATCTGGGTATCGCTCCCTGGGCCTTGTTGTATCTGGGTATCGCTGCCTGGGCCCTGTTGTATCTGGGTATCGCTGCCTGGGCCGTGTTGTATCTGGGTATCGCTGCCTGGGCCTTGTTGTATCTGGGTATCGCTGCCTGGGCCTTGTTGTATCTGGGTATCGCTGCCTGGACCTTGTTGTATCTGGGTATCGCTGCCTGGGCCTTGTTGTATCTGGGTATCGCTGCCTGGGCCTTGTTGTATCTGGGTATCTCTGCCTGGGCCTTGTTGTATCTGGGTATTACTGCCTGGGCCTTGTTGTATCTGGGTATCGCTGCCTGGGCCTTGTTGTATCTGGGTATCTCTGCCTGGGCCTTGTTGTATCTGGGTATCGCTGCCTGGGCCTTGTTGTATCTGGGTATCTCTGCCTGGGCCTGGTTGTATCTGGGTATCGCTGCCTGGGCCGTGTTGTATCTGGGTATCGCTGCCTGGGCCTTGTTGTATCTGGGTATCGCTGCCTGGGCCTGGTTGTATCTGGGTATCGCTCCCTGGGCCTGGTTGTATCTGGGTATCGCTGCCTGGGCCTTGTTGTATCTGGGTATCGCTGCCTGGGTCTTGTTGTATCTGGGTATCGCTGCCTGGGCCTTGTTGTATCTGGGTATCGCTGCTGGGCCTTGTTGTATCTGGGTATCGCTGCCTGGGCCTTGTTGTATCTGGGTATCACTGCCTGGGCCTTGTTGTATCTGGGTATCGCTGCCTGGGCCTTGTTGTATCTGGGTATCGCTGCCTGGGCCTTGTTGTATCTGGGTATCGCTGCCTGGGCCTTGTTGTATCTGGGTATCGCTGCCTGGGCCTTGTTGTATCTGGGTATCGCTGCCTGGGCCTTGTTGTATCTGGGTATCGCTGCCTGGGCCTTGTTGTATCTGGGTATCGCTGCCTGGGCCTTGTTGTATCTGGGTATCACTGCCTGGGCCTTGTTGTATCTGGGTATCGCTGCCTGGGCCTTGTTGTATCTGGGTGTCACTGCCTGGGCCTTGTTGTATCTGGGTATCGCTGCCTGGGCCTTGTTGTATCTGGGTATCGCTGCCTGGGCCTTGTTGTATCTGGGTATCGCTGCCTGGGCCTTGTTGTATCTGGGTATCGCTGCCTGGGCCCTGTTGTATCTGGGTATCGCTGCCTGGGCCGTGTTGTATCTGGGTATCGCTGCCTGGGCCTTGTTGTATCTGGGTATCTCTGCCTGGGCCTTGTTGTATCTGGGTATTACTGCCTGGGCCTTGTTGTATCTGGGTATCGCTGCCTGGGCCTTGTTGTATCTGGGTATCTCTGCCTGGGCCTTGTTGTATCTGGGTATCGCTGCCTGGGCCTTGTTGTATCTGGGTATCGCTGCCTGGGCCTTGTTGTATCTGGGTATCGCTGCCTGGGCCTTGTTGTATCTGGGTATCTCTGCCTGGGCCTTGTTGTATCTGGGTATTACTGCCTGGGCCTTGTTGTATCTGGGTATCGCTGCCTGGGCCTTGTTGTATCTGGGTATCTCTGCCTGGGCCTTGTTGTATCTGGGTATCACTGCCTGGGCCTTGTTGTATCTGGGTATCGCTGCCTGGGCCTTGTATCTGGGTATCACTGCCTGGGCCTTGTTGTATCTGGGTATCGCTGCCTGGGCCTTGTTGTATCTGGGTATCGCTGCCTGGGCCTTGTTGTATCTGGGTATCGCTGCCTGGGCCTTGTTGTATCTGGGTATCGCTGCCTGGGCCTTGTTGTATCTGGGTAGCGGCGTTATGTAAAAGCGTACGGCGGGGGCACCATTACACATTCAAATATGTTATTATGCAGCTGAGAGCTGATTCTGCTAAGAGGCTTGTGATGTTACACGGGCCCTATCATGCTAATTTCCACTTCTATATTGTATTATGATTTTATTCTGGCACTGCACTAGCAGGCGTGTGCACAGATAGACCGCATAGAGGGCTTGAACCCCTGCCGTTTTGCCCTCCTATATGGAGAAGTGCCTCCCCCCACTGCCCCAATGGTGCAGATCGGTGTTTGATGAGCTCTTGTGAGCTCAGTTTTTAAGCTACAGCAGAGCTTCTGGTATTGGCAGAAACTAGACATCCAGACAAGTTAGCGATGTGATTTATTGTTCACACTGCAGGGTTCTTTTACAACAGTGCAGCTGGAGCTCAGCTAGAGCCACTAAATAGAAAGAGGCATTAGCTTCAGGGTGAAGGTAACGGCCAAAAAGGTAACTAATAGCCTAAACAAAAGAAAAGGAACAAAGCAAAACACCCTGCGGCCTTGTGGGAGTTTAGCTGTGATGTGAACTATACAGCGGAGCAACTGAGCATAGCGCTGTGAGGCTAAAAGAGTATAGGGTTACAATATAGAAAGGCTACAGCTAATGTAACCTGCATTGTGTCGACAGTTCTGCCACCAACCCAGGTTAAAATCGCAGATATCGGAAATAACTCAAACACTGTGTTACTGTACTATAGGATTTTGAGGTATCTGTACTTTACAATTTATTTTTCTGACCACTTTTTACTTTGACCAGATTAGTTATCTGGATACAGGTCACATTTAAAAACCAGGTGTAAATGGGGTGTGAGACCCGTTTCATGTGGTGTTTAAATAACAAAAGCCCACACTTGTTGTGGCAGTGCTGCAGCAAAGTGGCCAAACTAATTGACTGTCAGTATCAGCCTCTGAGGACGTCTTGAGACTGCGGATGTTATGAAGGGGCTCGCCACCGAAGTAGCCAACCAACGATGGTCACGTGGTCTCAGACCTCCAGGATCTGACCAATCACCGTCGGAGATGACACCTGTCAGTGACAGGTAATGAGCAGACCAAGTGGTCCTAGAGGAGAAAGGTGGTTCACTACACACGGGAGTGCACTGGACTAAACAGTGGTTGGATAAGTATACCTGTACACTATACTTATGTATACTGTATTACTTTTTATGATTATTCCTGTATACGATCCAGGAATACTAATATATTACAAGAAACAGCCCCAGCCCTAACAGACACAAAATATGGAAAAGCATAATAGGCCCCCTTTAATACAGCTGAGAGCTGGTTCTGCTAAGAGGCTTGTGATGCCAATGCTGAGAGTCTGTGAAGATACCTGAATATTCATGAGATGAGACTCTGCCATTGTTCACCAGCTAATTCATGTTCTGCACATATTAATGCTCAGACAATTCATTTCAAGTGCCGTGTAATCTGTTGTCAACACGTCTGAAAGCCTTTCTCCACATGCAGATGAGGTTGTGTGTCTGTAATCCTGTCGCTCTTAAAGACGACAGACAGACAGACAGACAGACAGTCAGACAGACAGACAGGCAGACAGACAGGCAGACAGACAGACAGTCAGACAGACAGACAGACAGACAGGCAGACAGACAGGCAGACAGACAGACAGACAGTCAGGCAGACAGACAGACAGACAGTCAGACAGACAGACAGACAGACAGACAGGCAGTCAGACAGACAGACAGTCAGACAGACAGACAGACAGACAGGCAGTCAGACATGCAGACAGACATGCAGACAGACAGACAGGCAGTCAGTCAGACAGACACACACACAGGCAGACAGACACACAGGCAGACAGACAGACAGACAGACAGACAGACAGACAGACATGCAGCCATGCAGACAGACAGGCAGACAGTCAGACAGACAGGCAGACAGGCAGACAGACAGTCAGACAGACAGACAGACAGACAGGCAGACAGGCAGACAGACAGACAGACAGACAGACATGCAGACAGACAGGCAGACAGACAGACAGACAGACAGTCAGACAGACAGACAGACCACTCTACAGACACAATCACAGCCCAACAGAGCGCGCTCAGACCCACTGAGACCCTGACCTTATGTCTGTGAGTGTGTCAGTGATCTCCTGTTGGAGATGAAATGGGAAAAATGCAAATGACAGATTTGAAGAGGGAGAAGCTGCGGACGTCTGCTCGCTGTTTTGATCAGTCAGAGTATGCATGTCATGTGTCCTGATTTACAAGAGCAGTACCGCCGCAACGTAGTGCCACAGGTCGCGGTAGTGAATTAGGCTACTGCCACAGTGGTCACGGTAATGGGTGGATCTTTTTCTGTTTGTTTGCCCCAGTAAGATCCAACAATAGATCAAATGCAAGCGGAATGCGTGTGTGCGTATGTGTGGGTGTATACAATTCTTTCTTATGGTATTTTCTAATACCCCGTCTTTATTTTGTCTTTGCCTTTTAACTTCCCTGCTGTGCTGTACTTTGCTGTGCTTAGTGTGCTGCTCTTTGTGCCTTGCTGTTTGAGGCATGTCAGCTGTCTCTTTGTGCCTTGCTGTTTGAGGCATGTCAGCTGTCTCTTTGTGCCTTGCTGTTTGAGGCATGTCAGCTGTCTCTGTACTTTGCTGTGCTTAGTGTGCTGCTCTTTGTGCCTTGCTGTTTGAGGCATGTCAGCTGTCTCTTTGTGCCTTGCTGTTTGAGGCATGTCAGCTGTCTCTTTGTGCCTTGCTGTTTGAGGCATGTCAGCTGTCTCTTTGTGCCTTGCTGTTTGAGGCATGTCAGCTGTCTCTGTACTTTGCTGTGCTTAGTGTGCTGCTCTTTGTGCCTTGCTGTTTGAGGCATGTCAGCTGTCTCTTTGTGCCTTGCTGTTTGAGGCATGTCAGCTGTCTCTTTGTGCCTTGCTGTTTGAGGCATGTCAGCTGTCTCTTTGTGCCTTGCTGTTTGAGGCATGTCAGCTGTCTCTTTGTGCCTTGCTGTTTGAGGCATGTCAGCTGTCTCTTTGTGCCTTGCTGTTTGAGGCATGTCAGCTGTCTCTTTGTGCCTTGCTGTTTGAGGCATGTCAGCTGTCTCTTTGTGCCTTGCTGTTTGAGGCATGTCAGCTGTCTCTTTGTGCCTTGCTGTTTGAGGCATGTCAGCTGTCTCTTTGTGCCTTGCTGTTTGAGGCATGTAAGCTGTCTCTTTGTCCTCACAAACTTCTCTTCAATTCTGACACACTAAATGGATGCTGTTTTCACAGTGCCCTAGTTTCCACTATAGTTTGTCTTGGTATTCATTCATACGCTCCAAGGTGAGCACATTGAAATTGTTAACTCTTATAAATATCGTGGCATTAAGGCTGGACCTATGATCTGGATGAGGGTTACTCCATCCCCAACCTGAGACGTTACTCGCTCCCCAGATTGAGACGTTACTCGCTCGCTCCCCAGCCTGAGACGTTACTCGCTCCCCAGCCTGAGACGTTACTCGCTCCCCAGCTTGAGACGTTACTCGCTCCCCAGCTTGAGAGTTACTCACTCGCTCCCCAGCCTGAGACGTTACTCGCTCCCCAGCTTGAGACGTTACTCGCTCCCCAGCTTGAGACGTTACTCACTCGCTCCCCAGCCTGAGACGTTACCCGCTCCCCAGCTTGAGACGTTACTCGCTCCCCAGCTTGAGACGTTACTCGCTCGCTCCCCAGCCTGAGACGTTACTCGCTCCCCAGCTTGAGACGTTACTCGCTCCCCAGCTTGAGACGTTACTCACTCGCTCCCCAGCCTGAGACATTACTCGCTCCCCAGCTTGAGACGTTACTCGCTCCCCAGCTTGAGACGTTACTCGCTCCCCAGCCTGAGACGTTACTCGCACATGCGCTGTGTCATTCGGCATTCGTCAGCCCAGGGACTGTGACTGGCTCTTGGGCTCCAGAAACAGCCGTTGTCGAGTGCTCACATCCCGGCTGCAGTTAAGTAGCGAGTCGGGGAGCGATCTCTGCCTCCATTGAGACACAAATCGCGATTTTTTAAACGCGTGTTTCTAAAGTCTGATCGCAACAGTTCTTTGTATGTACATTAAACACATATAATGTTCATGTTTTTGTATCTGTTGGTGAGCTATTTTCGATGATTTGTATGACATTTATGGGTCTCGGGGGGGGGGGGGGAAAGATCGCACTCAATGCGGAAATCACTGTCTGAGCAAGAGGAGTGGACGTGGAGCTGGCTGGCTGCCGCTCCGCGTCCATACAGTATACATTCTACAGACTGGCTGCAGTCGTGTTGCAAAAGGGGCTTTTATTGTGAAAGTCATGACTGGATGTTGTCATTCTGACTAGCTTTCTCGTGTTGCTGAACACGTCCCACCTGCACATGTGTAAAGTCGGTTGCATCGAACTTCATGAATCCTTACTTTGTCTAACTTTACTGTTCTAACTTGAGGCAAAGTACAGCATGTGTGTAAGATCAGGGGGTGACAGTCGGTGTGGGAGAGAGAACGGGGTGAACTCTGCCAGATCCCACTGAATCCACCACATTTTAGGACTATTTTTATCGCTGGCTAATTAGCGAGGCTTTAATTTGTGCTCCTTCCTCCAGACAGACCACAGGGGCTTCCTCGCGCCGCGACGCCACCGCTAACTAATGAACGTCAAGGAAATGAAAAGTGTCAGTCCTCGACTGCAGGTGAGCCGTGCACGGGTCAGCCAAGCACAACCACACACACACGCACACACACACGCGCGCGCACACACACACACACACACACGCACGCACACGCACACGCGCACGCACGCACACACACACACACACACACACACACACACACACACGCATGCGTGCACACACACACACACACACACAAACAGACACTTGCACAAGCAGACAATTTCGTGCTGATAAAGTTAGTTTCTGGAGGTAAGTCTTACTTTTGATAATTTGGATCCTTATTAGTGTGTGAAGACACACACACACACACACACACACACACACACACACACACACACACGCACACACACACACACAGTGTGCAGCGTCCCTGGCAGCTTGTGAGATGAGTTCGAGACTTCAGCAGAATTCCTCACAGAGAATTCATCCAATAACTGAGAGAGGGAAGCCGAGAAATTAGTTTTCTGCTCTCCGCCAATATGAAACAATATGAGCTGCAGTGTTTGCACTGTGTGTGTGTGTGTGTGTGTGTGTGTGTGTGTGTGTGTGTGTGTGTGTGTGTGCGTGTGTGTGTGTGTGTGTGTGTGTGTGTGTGTGTGTGTTGCCCTCACCCTGGGCTTTGCGTCTCACATCTCTCACTTCCTCAGAAGAGATTTCAAAGCGAGTGAAATGTGAAAAGTTCCTCAGCTGCGGTGCTCCAACTTCTGCAGCTCAAACACAAAACACAAACTTGGGCTTGTGAACCGTGAAGGCTGCGTTCACAGCCAGCGTGTTCCCATCCGCTCACTCTCCTCCTCCTCCAGCTGCTTGGTTTGCCCAGGTGAACTATGACCTCTGAGCTCTGGGGCTGGAGGCACAGAGAGTCTAAGTTCTTCTAGAACAGTGGTTCACCAACAGCCGGGGCGCAGACCGGTGCGGGTGCACAAAGCATTTGCTGCCGGGCCACGCGCAAATGATGCGGCAGGGAGAAAAAGTATGAGAACGAGAGAGACAGAGTGAGAGAGAGAGAGAGAGAGAGAGAGACCTATAGCGTGCATTAAGAGAGGGAGTGACGGCATCAAAGTGAAAGTAAAGAGACAGCAGCAAGGAGAGGATCATAACACAAGGTGCTTTTTTGCACACACGCAACTTAGCAGACGTCACGCTGGATGGTGAGGTGGGGACGTGTTTTGCACGTCGGGTTACATCGCACACCTCTTTAAAAAAATGACGAAGTGAAATTGTAAAGTGTTGCAAACACATTTCTATCTTCCACAATGATAAAGGCTATCCAACTTGAAGAAGCAAGCGCAGGGCTCCCACACACACACATATTGGTGAGTTGCAATGTTTTCATACTATGTTCATGTGAGGAAATGTATCAAATGTGTATTTGATACTGTATCCAAATGTATGAACTACTGTATGTGCTATGCATGCGTTTAATAACTAAATGCTAACACCTGTCTGCAGCAATATTGTTTTGATTAAATGATCCATTTGATCATTCGATCAGGCAATCAAATCAGCGAACCTGATGAAGCGCATCTGCGAAGCGCGTTCTTCTAACATCTGTTGCAAATAAATCATGTATGTTTGAAAGTCGGTCTTCCTGCGGATTTGTGGAGTGTGCGGTCGCCCCCTATGGACTTGTTTCCTGATAAGTTGGTTCTTATGGCATATTTAGATTGTTCTTGCTGTAGCCAGCACAATGTGCACGAGTGTTCTCCTATTGATTAGTATAGGCACTCGTCTACTTTATGACTTTTGGAACGTAAATGCACGTTTTTTAGAAAACGCTTCAAAAGGCATAAAAGTGATCTCTGGACTCCAGTTTCGTTCTGGTTCAGTTCAGCACTAACACACACACACACACACACACACACACACACACACACACACACACACACACACACACACACACACACACACACACACACACACACACACACACACACACACACACACAGACACAAACTCCACTGCATGTGAGAGTTGATTTTGACAGAAGCTCCAGTTAAACTGAACGCTGCTCTCTGAGCTGAAAACACAGACTAAATTAATAATATCAACGCTACACTGAACCACATTTAACATCGTTAAACTTTAGAGATCCAGACATACTCAGATAAAGCTGAGCTAACAGCAGGACCTAGTTATATTATATTATATACACAGTCATTGTTAGTTCACTCACTCACTCACTCACTCACTCACTCACTCACTCACAGAGACTTTGCATTCTTATTATATGAGGCTATTCTATTTATAAGAGCTATAAAAAAAACTCTCGTAAAACTCTCGTAACGGACAAGCCCGTCTTTTATTGTCACACGAACACCGCAACATGCATGCGGCCACAACACACTCATGCTGACAGTGGCCGGTGAAAAGTGTCCTCTGCATTTAACCCATCCAGGCATGTCCTTTCCTCCGAGGGGCAGGCCAGGAGCAGTGGTCGCTTTCTCGTACAGCGCCCGGGGACCAACTTCGGATGTTGTCGTCACTGGTCGGATGACGATGACGATCTGATCTTCTGCATGTTTTTAGTGGGGGGGTTATATACGGAGGAACCCCCTGGGGGAGCACGGGGAGAACATGCAAACTCCACACAGAGAGAAAGGCCCTTACGACGAGATACCCCACCTGGGCAGTAGGCACTGAAGATATGGGGGGGAACACAACCACAGCGCCCATAGTGTCCCAGGCGAGAATTGAACTCAGGACCTTCTGACTGTGAGGCGACAGCGCTACCGACTGCGCCACCGTACCCGTATATTGACAGCTTGGTGGTTTCTATGAACATGCTTTGTATTCACTCAAACATCTTGATGTCAGCATGCAATGTGTTTACATTATGTTCTTGATCTCAATCATGTCAAATTATTCCTCCAGTTCTCAGAATATCTCATGCAGTCCATCTGTGAGTCTGTTGTGGTTTTTACGACTGACGAGTTGGCAGACTCTGGATCAGATGGGTCCACTACAGAACCTTTCTCCTATCAGTCCCATGCTATGTCTTGACTGCCTCCACCTGATCTGTTCTTCACCTGATGTCCAACAGTCGGGGTGAAACGTTACAGTGACAATTTCGTATCCAATCCAGCTCAGTGTGAGACGAGAGGATACGATGAAAGATGATGTTTGTTTTGGGAAAATTCAACTTAATATCAGAGATGCTCACAAGTGATTTTTTTGCAAGTCCAAGTCAACCCTCAAGTCTTTGCGGGGCAAGTCCAAGCCAAGTCTCTCACGGATGAGCGTTGTAGGGTCTGCTGGATGCCATCCAGTCTGCTTAGAATATTGCATGCTAGGCACTCAAAGCAGGTACTGTATCATCACTCCTTATTATGCTAATAGCATACAGTATCAACATTGATTAGTTGACATTACTATGACTGTAGTAGACATTTCCTTTATAACGATTGTTCACAAGTCCCAAAATCTCCGGTCCGAGTCTGAAGTCAAGTCTCAAGTCACTGTGTGTGCAACTTAAGTTCAAGTCACAAGTCCAAGCCTCCATCTCTGATTAATATTCCCTGAGTATTGTGTCCGATGCACCTGAGTATTTAGTGAGTACTTCTTACAGTATTAGAGAGTGTAGTGCAGCAGTGGCTGTGGTTTAGCAGCAGCGTGTCGGATGTTTGGATGAGAAGTAAAATGTGTCAGAGGGAGTAGATATATTTGACTACAGGAGGAAGTGCAGAGACGGCACATTCCCCAGAGGATACAGGAGGGGGGGGGGGGGGGGGGGGGGGGGGCTGTATGCTTATGTTTTCTTCTTGTTCCTGTGCTTGCTGTTGTGTTTTCTTTGGTTCCTGCGTCTTCTCTTTACGTAAACTTCACCACAACACTCACTCGCACACACACACACACACACACACACACACACACACACACACACACACACACACACACACACACACACACACACACACACACACACACCACTGCTGCATAAACTGCCGCCAGGCGCCGCTACGTGACCCGCTTTGCCTGCCACATGAAGAAGAAGAAGAGGAAGAAGAAGAACTGAGGAATGAAAGACAGAAATGCGGTAGCTGGGTTGTGTGTGTGTGTGTGTGTGTGTGTGTGTGTGTGTGTGTGTGTGTGTGTGTGTGTGTGTGTGTGGTAGCTGGGTTGAGCGTCGGCACAGATCTACTCTGTTCGACTGTTCGAGGTTCTATGTTATCATTTGTTTAAAGACCCGCCAAAGTCATGTTTTAATCTGAATAATAAATGTGTCTGGTGCCCCCCCCCCCCACACACACACACACACACACACACACATGCACACACACACACACACACACACACACACACACACACACACAAACACACAAACACGCGCACACGCACGCATGGAGACATGTCTCCAACCTGCACCTAGGATCACTGTTGTCTGTAAACACTCTGTCTCCTCTCCTTCATGTTCTTCAGCTCCGTCAGCTTCTCCAGGCGTTCCGTCAGACTGATGGACGATGAGGTGGCTTCAGCTGCTGGAGACCACAGCCTCTCCACAGCCCCCACTGTCCTCCTCCAAGGTCAGTGGAGGTAATGACTATCAACCCGTCTCCCACCACCATCAGGCCGCCTCCCACTGCCATCAGGTTGCCTCCCACCACCATCAGGCTGCCTCCCACTGCCATCAAGCCGCCTCCCACCACCAGCAGGCCACCTCCCACTGCCATCAGGTTGCCTCCCACCAACATCAGGTTGCCTCCCACTGCCATCAGGTTGCCTCCCACCAACATCAGGTTGCCTCCCACTGCCATCAAGCCGCCTCCCACCAACATCAGGTTGCCTCCCACTGCCATCAGGTTGCCTCCCACCAACATCAGGTTGCCTCCCACCACCAGCAGGCCGCCTCCCACTGCCATCAAGCCACCTCCCACCACCACCTCCCACTGGCCTGGCACATGCAGTGCTGCACGCCATGTCCATGCCACCGCCTGGACAGAAGATCAGGAGAGCTGGCCGGACGGAGGCGGAGGGGGTCAAACCCGCGCTTTGTCCTGCAGAGAGAGGGTCAACCTGGAGACGATGTATGAGCCGGACCACCACTGGTTATGAATTAGCATCATTAGCCTGATGACGATGTTACCTTCAAGATGGAGAGGAGAGCAGGAGAGGAGAGGAGAGGAGGGGATTGGGAGGAGAGGACAGAGGAGAGGAGAGCAACAAGAGGCAGTGTTGGGGGTAATCACATTACATTTGTCTGTAACGAGTAGTGTAATGCATTACCGTTCCTACATCCAGTAATCACATTACACAGTTACTAAATTGTTGTGTTCTCATCAGGGCGTCAGAACCGCAGACTAAAACACGAAGCTAATCTCCACTCAAAATGAAGAGAACAGTCATTGTTGAACTTGAAGAAAGATTTACTGGCGACTCCTTCACTATGACATCGAGTGAAAACTGCAGGATAATAAAAACAAAGAAAATAAAATGCCCTGAGTCTGAGTTGTTTTTAAATTGTACTGGAATGACCATTGCAAAGGCATTGAACTATATCTTGTTTAAGTACTTAAACTTGTAAATACAATACAACATTCTTAATCTGAATTTAATAAACACATTCTCATCAAATAAAGCTTGATATATGATCTTTAACATGGACATAATAATAATGACCACCATATGAGAGGGAGGGACCCCCGCGTGCTACCATTGGTACGCCTACCACAGGTTGAGAACCACCAAAGTAAGGCATTGCTTTTTTCTAGTAAGTAATGTGTAATGTGTAATATATTACTTTTTAGTAAGTAATGTGTAATGTGTAATATATTACTTTTTTGAGTAACGACCCCCAACAGTGGTGAGAGTGGAGGGGAGGGGAGGGGAGAATAGATTCCTGGTGAAGCTCCATGCAGCTGCGCTCATCATTACCATTGAAATGCCACTGGGAGATGAGAGATGAGAGCTGGTGCTGGCCTGTTTTAGCCTGAGAGAGAGAGAGAGACGCCCGCTGCTCTCTCCTCTGCTCTCTCCTCTCTTCCCGCTGAGCCTCCTCTCAGCTCCTGGAGTCAAGCCGCTCTCACAGTCTGCTTACAAATAACACTTTACACTTTCAACATGACATGCAGTTCATAGACACCAACTGCCAGTTTTGCGTGCAAGTAATGCGCCTCGCCTGGGACACGCGATTATGGGGGAAAACGTGCCTCCATCACGCACGTTTTAAAATGTAAGCGTTCTGTTTAGGCTAGTAAAACAATGTTATGTTTAGGCTAGTAAAACAACTTCATGTTTAAAACAATTAACTTTATGTTCAGGCTAGTAAAACAACTTGGTTAAGGTTATGGTTACGGCTTGGGGTTCACCCAACAATGAAAATTCATTCATCTACTCTACTCATCTCACTGAAGTGAAGTTTTTTATTCCAAAACATTTGTGGAGTTTCACAGCAAAACACTGACTATGTTTACATGGACACAATATTCCACTATTATTCGGAAAATGACAATATTCTGAATTTGATAAGGGTCATGTAAACAGCATATTATTCCAGTTGCATTTTCCGAATTTGCCCTTTTTCCGAATTTAGCATTTTCCGATTAAGACATGTGGGTTATTCCAGTATTATTCGGGTTTTAGGAGGATTCTTTGATCATGTATACAGCACATTCTGAATATGCGTCTCAATCAGGGTTTTTATCGCAGTTTGCGACGCATGTTGCCTGTTTGTGGTCAACTGATGTGTGCTAGAAAGCGCTAGAACAGGCGATATAATTATTATAATCCGTCATCTCTGGCATGCAAAAAGAAAAGCCGACATTTATGATCGGGAGGAGATGAGAAACATCGATTTAAAGAGAGAGAGATTTAAAGAGAGAGTGGTGCCCACGGAAGTCCACAATGCTTGCGAGCCTGTGAGGTAATAAGGTAGGCTTCTAGCCTACTTTTTATGAAAGACTTGGATGTGCAAATATCGCAACGCCAACCTTTTCAGCAGCAAGTGCCTGAAATGGACCAGATGATGCTGGTAAGAATATCGCTGCTCTGTTTATTCTCAACAGAAAAACTCTGCCGTATACCTGCATCTGTCTCTCTCCCCCCCTCCCTCATGTGTCGGGGAGGGTGAGCTACGGCTGCAGGTTAACAGGAGTATTAGTGGATTATTCATTTAGTCGGCATATTGTCATTTTCCAACTATGGGCAAAAAGCTGAATATTGTGTGCATGTAAACATATCACTGTTGCAGGATTCTCCTAAACAATTTAGGTGGACGGTGACCAACTTGCTGACCAACTCAAACGTAAAAAACATACAAATACAAACATACAAAATGCAAACAACATGCCTCCATACTGCTCATCTGCACTCAAAGAAATATGTAAGCATTATTTTTAAGATTTAAGATTTTGATTGTGTAACAAATTCCCATGCATTTGGATTACATAGATTTTGTATATATATATTTATATATATATTTAGATTTTATATATAGATGCTAATTTCAGAATTGCATCCCAGGAAATTTTAGCCTTCTGAGATGATCGCAGAACAGACTTCAGAAGCCCACAGTGCCATTAAAAGTATAAAGGTAAAAAGAAGTAAAGGGATTTTCTGAAACGTCACCTTCAAATGTACACTTGAGGTCCTGAGGGTCCAGCAGCTGAAGTTAAGCCAGTCCAAAAAGCATCTCACATCTACATGACACTTCATAGGTTTTGCAGAAGTTCCACGCCTCGCCAACATCTGCAAAAGGCTCGTCTCCAGGCCCGGCACCCTCAACCCAAATGGCGTAGATGCCCAACCACAGTCGGTGCAAACCCCAACTACACTCTAGATTCAATGGCCTGGAGGATAAACGGAGAACAATGAGTTGTGTCCCAATGAGCTGTGTCACATTCTGATATTCAGAATCTTTTCGAAGGCAAACTCATTTGCAAACTCTGACATTACAGATATGGACACATTCAAATGCAAAATAATTTGACATTTTTCAAAACCTCACCAGAAAGAATAGAAATACCACAGCAGAGGCGAGAGTGAGGAGAGAGAGTGACAGAGAGAGGAGAGAGAGAGAGAGAGAGAGGAGAGAGACAGAGAGGAGAGAGACAGAGAGAGGAGAGAGAGACAGAGAGAGAGGAGAGAGAGAAACAGAGAGAGGAGAGAGAGAGACAGAGAGAGAGGAGAGAGAGAGACAGAGAGAGGAGAGAGAGACAGAGAGAGAGAGAGAGAGAGGAGAGAGACAGAGAGAGGAGAGAGAGACAGAGAGAGGAGAGAGAGAGACAGAGAGAGAGGAGAGAGAGAGACAGAGAGAGAGAGCGGAGAGAGACAGAGAGAGGAGAGAGAGACAGAGAGAGAGACAGAGAGAGGAGAGAGAGACAGAGAGAGGAGAGAGGCAGGCTGTCAGACTGTGTGCATGCATGCGTGCCTGCATGTGTGTGTGTGTATGTATGTTTGTGTGTGTGTGTGTGTGTGTGTGTGTGTGTGTGTGTGAAAGAGTGCACGCCCACACAGAGCCTTGTCAAAAGCGCCTATAGAGGTGGCCCACCTCGCGCACAATGGCTTAGTCCTTCGCGAGACCGACCCGGGTTCGAATATGACCCGTGGTCGTCCATTGCTGCATTTCCCTCCCCTCCTTCTGTAGTAGTCCAGTGTTTAGTGGGACTGATCTCAAAACTAAAGGTTCCTGGTTTGACTCCCAGTTGGGACATTAAAAGCTCAAAAGTTTCCGGTCTTTAATTGGGAGACTGCCCTGCAAGCCCAAAGTTTCATGGTTATGGAGTTTGGAGCCGCTCTCTCCATAGCGTGCCAAAGTTATGTTAAATTAATTCTCCATTAATTCCCAGACGTTTCTTAAACTGTGCATGCGTGCGTGCGTGCATGTGTAGATGCTTTACCGGCTTTGACAGGCTATTGTCCTCGAGACTCTGACTCTCTCTCTCTCTCTCTGCCTGTGCCTCAGCTGTCTGTGCAGAGCGGGAAGGGAGTTGAAGACTCGTAACGTTACTGACATTGGTTTGAAAACTCCTCTCTACTGCTTCTCTGAACTGGGCATAGGCTGCGCTTATTCGCTCTCTCTCCATTCACACGCTGACACTGTCAACCTCGCTCTCAGTCTCCCCCTACCTTGTCGACTCAAGCCGGGGGGGCGGGGCCGAGCCTAAATCTCGGCTCACAAACACACATGGTCACTTATAGAAGTGGCTGCACCGCTTAAAAACATCAACATTAGAAATGTCGACTTTGAACATGCTGGGCCTCGAACTTCGGTCTCTGGTGTCAAAGGCGAGCATTTTACACGTCCACCACCGTGGCTTCTTTCAATATTACACTACTTCCTGGTTCTTTGGCGTATCCACGCACGCAATTTGTAGTCGTGTTCCTTTGTCCGCAGACTGAAGAGAGCGGGCAGGTCAGAGGGGGAAGAGAGACTCGATGGACTGAAGAGGAGGAGGAGGAGATGATCGAGCAGGGGGCTGGCTCCTAGCTCCGTTTGTGAAGCCAATGTGGAATTAACTTCAAGCTGCACTCTTTCAAATGGCCTGCAGGGTGCGACTCCACTGGCTGCAAAAATAAGTCAGATTGTATGGAAGTCAATGTGGAAATGACCGTCCTTTTCACTTGATGACCTCAGTAAACACTTTCCTAATGAGTTTATGGTCTCAATCTCTAGTTTCAAGTCTTCTTCAATACATCATGATGGTCATTTAGTCAATTATGGTCCCATATAGAGTCAAATAGATGATAAGGGTTATGTTATGTTTCGGGGCGTGATTGACAGGTCGCCTGTCCAGTAGTCTCGCTAGCCAGCCTCTCTTCCCTTCCCTCAGAGTCTGGCGTCGTGGAAACAGGCAACAGGGATCAGCCCGCCCCTGCTCTAAAGCTGCTCTCCCATTCGAGCGGCTGTTTCGGTGGCAGCAGGATATCCGCTCCCCCGCTTGCAAGCTCTGTCACACGCTCTGTCATTGGCTCCGACCATGTCAATCAGCTCCCATGTGTGTCGCTGTAATGCTCCCGGCCGCCGAATGTGAAAACAACGACGCTAACTAGCTAGCGTAGAAAGCTAACGGCAGAAACCTACATGCTAACTCGTTGCTACACGCTGAAAATGGCAAGTTTTGAAGAAAATGTGGATTGTGCAATAAAGAAGGCCTGCTCGGCACAAGTTCCACCCCAAAACTATTTTCCAATGGCACTAACGCTAAGCACCGCCCAAGACGAGGATGATTGGTTTACCCAAACAGAATTTTTTTTTTCGCAATCCCATAATGGAAACCTGCAGCGCCAGACTCTCTGAGGGAAGGGAAGAGAGGCTGGCTAGCGAGACTACCTGTCCAGTGATCGCACAGCTCACAGGCCAATAGCCGGCGGTGCTGTGGCTCTCCTGCAGATTCACCTCACTTCTTGTTCCAAATAACCAAGATGGCGACGGTGAAGAATGCCTACCTCGAGACTTCAAAACGAGCTACCTCCAGATATTGATATGGTCTCTGAGTAGGAGGAAGGGAGGGATTGAGTGAAGGAAGGAAAGAAGGTCATCCAGAAATGTGGAGTCAGAGTGGAGGAGGAAGGAGGTAGAGAACGAGAGAAGGAAGGAGGTAGAGAACGAGAGGAGAGGGAGGAGGTAGAGAACGAGAGGAGAAGGAAGGAGGTAGAGAACGAGAGGAGAAGGAAGGAGGTAGAGAACGAGAGGAGGGAGGAGGTAGAGAACGAGAGGAGGAAGGAGGTAGAGAACGAGAGGAGGGAGGAGGTAGAGAACAAGAGAAGGAGGTAAAGAATGAGAGAAGGAATGAGGTAGAGAACGAGAGGAGGGAGGAGGTAGAGAACAAGAGGAGAAGGAGGTAGAGAATGAGAGAAGGAATGAGGTAGAGAACGAGAGGAGGAATGAGGTAGAGAACAAGATGAGGAATGAGGTAGAGAATGAGAGGAGAAGGAGGTAGAGAATGAGAGGAGGAAGGAGGTAGAGAACGAGAGAAGGGAGGAGGTAGAGAACGAGAGAAGGAAGGAGGTAGAGAACGAGAGAAGGACGAAGGAGGTAGAGAACGAGAGGAGGAAGGAGGTAGAGAACGAGAGGAGAAGAAAGGAGGTAGTGAACGAGAGAAGGAAGGAGGTAGAGAACAAGAGAAGGAGGTAGAGAACGAGAGGAGGAGGAATGAGGTAGAGAACGAGAGAAGGAGGTAGAGAACAAGAGGAGGAGGAAGGAGGTAGAGAATGAGATGAGAAGGAGGTAGAGAATGAGAGGAGGAAGGAGGTAGAGAACGAGAGAAGGAAGGAGGTAGAGAACGAGAGAAGGAGGAAGGAGGTAGAGAACGAGAGGAGGAAGGAGGTAGAGAACGAGAGGAGGAAGGAGGTAGAGAACAAGAGGAGAAGAAAGGAGGTAGAGAATGAGAGAAGGAAGGAGGTAGAGAACAAGAGAAGGAGGTAGAGAACGAGAGGAGGAGGAATGAGGTAGAGAACGAGAGGAGGAAGGAGGTAGAGAACAAGAGGAGGAGGAAGGAGGTAGAGAACGAGAGGAGAAGGAGGTAGAGAATGAGAGGAGGAGGAAGGAGGTAGAGAATGAGGGACAGATGGAAGGACAGAAGGACAGAGTAGCAGGATGGAGGGAAGGTGACAAGACGTTTTAATAGCTAGACTGGATCTGTATTGCAGATATCCGTAATTCAATTCTTCCTCGTCAAAAAGAACACTTCAGATATCCATTTCAGATACGCCTTGGGGAAGGTCATCCATGCAAGAGATGTGGAGTCAGAGAAAGAGAGAAGGAGGAAGGAGATAGGGAAGGAGGGACGGACTGAGGGAAGGAAATAAGGACGGGTCTGAGGGAGCAAGAGGAAGGAGTGAGTGAAGGAAGGAGAGGAGGAGTTGCTCTGGGGGTTTGGTGCGTTTCTTCGCTCCTCTCCTTTCCGCTCTCCTCCTATAGAGTGATTGATAGGAGCGCAGCCTCTGAGGCCCCGCGGGGACGCATTGCTTCCTCCCTCTCTCTCTCTCTCACCTTCCCTTCCTCCCTGACACTCCTCCTCCGTCCTTACCCCCCCCCCCCCCAGCAGAGCCTGTACTCTCTCTGCTCCTCAGCGGCCTGCACCTCCCCCCCCCTGCCCCCGGGCCGACAGTGATGGAGAGGCCATGAACACAGAGAGACCAGGGGGGGGGGGGGGGGTTTGACGGGGGCAGCAGTGTCCGAGGCCGTGGTGATAAGCTCCGCCTCCAGGCATCAACATAGCCATCCATCTCAGTCTAATGGAGGGCAGCCAGGCTTCAGCTGCTTCGTCTTCTTCTTCTTCTGTTTCAGTTTCAGTGTTTCAGTTGTTCCTTATTTATTTTTTATTTATTTATATAAAATACTGCCATCTTCTATCTTCTATAAATTTGGCAATGGACTCTCTGTCTGTTTCAAGAATTTTGTCCGGCCACAGCTATGCCGTTTTACGTGCGATCGGCCTGAAAATTTCAGGGGGTGTAAAGAGCACCCGTGATGGAGCTGGATTTTTTAATTAGGGCAGATTAATTGCCCTAAGGCTGAATGCCCTAAGGCTGAGGCTATAGTTCAGTGATGATAGCACTGATGACATCACTCACTGTCATCAGTGATGTAATCAGTGATGATGTCATCAGTGATGTCATCAGCCTGATGCTCACGCAAGCGACTGAGGGAGATGGAGAGAGAGGGGAGGGGGAAAGAGACTGAGGGAGACCGAGAGAGGAGAGGGAGCGAGAGACTGAGGGAGAGAGAGACAGGGAGAGAGGGAGACATTGAGCTCGCGCCATTAGGGCAGGCAAGGCCACGCAGCAGCCGAGCTGTGGGCGAGGCCGCGTATGCGAGCTGCAGGACTAGTATTTAAATATTTGCGTACACTGTGTCCAAATACATCTAAGGTTAAAGCCATTATGCCATATATGTAAATATCTGGACTCATGAGGCGTATGCTGTGATATACTGACATCATCAATGTGATGTGTGACATTGAAAATATGGCATCTGTCATATCGAGAAAATATCTCTCCTCCATATTCTGATAGTATCAAAGTGGTACCATTGGAGATAATGCGCTCCATCATATTTTACAGTGCAATGATGAGAGACTATCTATCCATCATGGATTTCTTCATACACTAGTTTGAAATATCTGGGCAAAACCATTTCCGTATTGTGGGGGGAATGAGGCGGACGGAAGAACGTTTTAACCCATTGATACCTGATGCAGCATTTGTGTGTATATCCCTCATTTGTGTGCGTATCCCTTTAAGACCGCGAACCGCGTTAACGCGGTTCGCGGTCTTAAAGGGATACGCACACAAATGCTGCATCAGGTATCAATGGGTTAAAGCACGTGCACGTCTCTGTGTGCATGTGCAAGCGAGGCGGCGCCTTATCTCACCCCTCGCAGCCACAAGTGTTCCCATTGAGATGTGAGACGTGATGTTTCATCATTGCAGCGAGATCTGGCAGCCGCGGGCTAATCTCCATTTTAACATTTCACACGGCGCCCGCGGTCATGTGCTTTCCTTCAACCAGGAGAAACGACCAACAATACCGTCTGTTCCTGTTGTAGTGCCCACAGATTCCACCTCTGTGGGTTTATGCTATAACGTTCCTTATAGGAGGAACGGATTTCACCAGAACCTTCTTAATCTGTTGAGGAAGACGAGTTGACCCCAATGAAGATCACAACATTTGACACATTCTGGTGTCATGTTCTCCTCATCTTCATCCTGAAAGTCCAGCTGGTCCCACCCCATCAGCCAGCTGAGATGTCCTGCTCGTTAAGCTTGATTTCTGCTGGAGAACTTTGATGAGCGTGACATTTGTAATTTATTGTTATTATTTATTATTGAATGTATATATAGATATATATATATATATATATATATATATATATCTATATCAAGTGTACTCGCGTATGGAACAACATTGCTAAGGTGAAAGCTAAGGGGGGACCTAACCTGA
This sequence comes from Poromitra crassiceps, assembly GCF_964638095.1. Lineage (NCBI taxonomy): Eukaryota > Metazoa > Chordata > Actinopteri > Beryciformes > Melamphaidae > Poromitra > Poromitra crassiceps. The sequence goes on along the minus strand of NC_139634.1, from coordinate 43,747,466 downwards.
CGCTGCCACATGTTTGTTACACAGGACCATGTGGGACCTCGTCTTTGGAAACTGTAAATTGGTTCAGTCCACTTCTAGGACGGAGTTAAACCTTCTAGGACAGAGGTAAACCTTCTAGGATGGAGTTAAACCTTCTAGGACGGAGTTAAACCGCTAGCTGGGACAGCAAAGGGATGGATTCCTTGCATGATCGTGATATATATATAACGATCTATAACGATCTATACTTCCTCAAGTAGAGTTCCTCAAGTAGAATTGAAGAGAAGAAGATACATCAGACACACACTGCGCACCTTGTCCTTTTAACTGGATGTGTTTTATTGTAAAGCTATAAGGAAGGAATAATTACAAGATTTTTCTTTGATTTGCTCAGCAAAAATAAAAGACCACATTTAAATTGAAACATGCGGATCATAAGAGAAGAGAACAGATGAGGCAAAACAAACATGAGACCAACTTCCCCCAAAAACACTTTGATCAAACCCAACCTGACATGAATCGGAAGCCGGTGCGAAGCTCTGTCTACGTTAACGTCCTACAGTGATGTCACATCTGATTTCCTTCACATCGTTTTTTTTTTTACTCTTTGCATTTAAAAAAGCTACACTTGCATGTACATAAAACTGTACAAAAAACAAGGCATCACTAGCATTGTTCCTATATAAATATACCCGACCAACAATTAGCTACAAACGTGGACTTTCCCGTAAAGACAAAAGTGATCTGGCAGCTCTGTCCCACTGTTTTCTCCTTCTACTTTACAGTCCGTCCAGGAAATTGTGATTTTGCGATCGCAATAATTAATGCAAATTCAACCAATCTCCGCAATATTTGCGGGGGCAAGCAATTTTTCAACATTCACGCAAATTCTCAGCAAAATCGGGAAAGCAGGTTCCTCAACTTGAAATTTTACAGGTTCCTCAAATAGCAAATTTAGCTAGTTCCTGCAATTTTACTTAAAAAAATCAAATAAAACTTGCATTGCAATCTTTGAGAAAAGTTGCATTTAGGTAGTAGTTATGGGGGGTGGGGGGTTCCTCAACTTGTGATTTATTTTTCCAGTTCCCACAATTTTTTTGCAAAAAAAAATCACATAAAACTTTACGATTTATATTGCAATTTTTGAGAGAAGTCGCTGCAAAATCAAGCATTTTCGATCGCAAAGAAAAAAGAAAAAGGCAACATCCTGGAGGGACTGACTTTAAACATCTTTGATGTTTGTGGAGCTGAATGTTCAGACTCTGTTTGGGGTTCAGGGCAGGGCTGTGGAGATAGGGTCCAAACGACCCGGTAGGGTCTCTCAGATTGTGGATGGGCTCTCCGTCCACACGATGGAGGAAAGAAAAAGAAAACATGGAGAACAGTCTGCCTGGTCAGAAAGCGGCACATCATCTACAAAGCCAAAAACCTGCCGCCTCTTTCTGGAAAAAACAGCAACGACCATTTATACTCATATGTCTATAGCAGTGTTGAGTTCATAACATTGATAAAGAAAACAACTGGGACAACAACCAAAATGTATAATATTTATTATAAAGTTCTCTTTTTTCATGCTCAACTGAAGCCCCTTCATATCCCAGCCTCGTTAAACTGTTGAGTTTATAATACACGACCTGAACGCTTCATACACCAGATTCATTTAACTATCTAAAACTTATGATGACTGTTAGTGAAGGACAGAGGGGAGAGAGGTATGTATGCTGGAAGATCTGGACTGGACCACCGGCTCCGGATGACTTTATGTTTTGGGGAGTCCCACCACCGGAACAACTGGTTTGGTCAGGTCCCCTTGGCAACACTTTAATACACTGGGTACCCCTTTTTCCTAATTTTTCAACATGCAGGGTAGTCCAATAGACTTCTATAGAACTCCCACAAAGTGCAGGGTAGTCCAATAGACTTCTATAGAACTCCCACAAAGTGCAGGGTAGTCCAATATACTTCTATAGAACTCCCATAACCTGCAGGGTAGTCCAATAGACTTCTATAGAACTCCCACAACGTGCAGGGTAGTCTATAGACTTCTATAGAACTCCCACAACGTGCAGGGTAGTCCAATAGACTTCTATAGAACTCCCACAACGTGCAGGGTCAACACAGTCTCACAGAAAATTGTATAATAGCAACGTTTTGGAGCAACGTTGCTCTGTTACAATTTCGGCTCGAAAATTGTAAAATGGTAACGTTCTGAGATCTTAGGGTTAGGGTTAGGGTAGGGGGAGGGGTTAGAAACAGAAAATCTCCGTAAACCACGCCCAAACCACGCCCACCGCTGTAGACACATACGTTACCATTTTACAATTTCTGAGCCGAAATGATAAAATAGCTACGTTGCTCCACAAACGTTGCTATTTTACAATTTTTTGGGAGATCGGGTTGGCAGGGTAGTCTATAGACTTCTATAGAACTCCCACAACGTGCAGGGTAGTCCAACAGACTTCTATAGAACTCACACAATGTGCAGGGTAGTCCAATAGACTTCTATAGAAGTCCCCCAATGTGCAGGATAGTTTAATATACCGTACTTCTATATAACTCCCACAACGTACAAGGTAGTCCAATAGACTTCTATAGAACTCCCACAACGTACAAGGTAGTCCAACAGACTTCTATAGAACTCCCACAACCTGCAGCAATAGACTTCTATAGAACTCCCACAACGTGCAGGGTACTGTAGTCCCATAGACTTCTATAGAACTCCCACAAAGTGCAGGGTAGTCCAATAGACTTCTATAGAACTCCCACAACGTGCAGGGTAGTCCAATAGACTTCTATAGAACTCCCACAAAGTGCAGGGTAGTCCAATAGACTTCTATAGAACTCCCACAACATGCAGGGTAGTCCCATAGACTTCTATAGAACTCCCACAAAGTGCAGGGTAGTCCAATAGACTTCTATAGAACTCCCACAACGTGCAGGGTAGTCCAATAGACTTCTATAGAACTCCCACAAAGTGCAGGGTAGTCCAATAGACTTCTATAGAACTCCCACAACGTGCAGGGTAGTCTATAGACTTCTATAGAACTCCCACAATGTGCAGCATAGTCCAATAGACTTCTATAGAACTCCCACAACGTGCAGGGTAGTCTATAGACTTCTATAGAACTCCCACAATGTGCAGCATAGTCCAATAGACTTCTATAGAACTCCCACAACGTGCAGGGTAGTCTATAGACTTCTATAGAACTCCCACAACGTGCAGGGTAGTCTATAGACTTCTATAGAACTCCCACAATGTGCAGCATAGTCCAATAGACTTCTATAGAACTCCCACAATGTGCAGGGTAGTCTATAGACTTCTATAGAACTCCCACAACGTGCAGGGTAGTCTATAGACTTCTATAGAACTCCCACAAAGTGCAGGGTAGTCCAATATATATGGAGTGAAGGTGTGTTGGTTTTGGGGAACGTCAAGCCTGACACACAGAGGGGCAGAGTCTGTCTGGGCCTGGCACACCTGAGCTTCACCATAGAGGGGCGGAGTCTGTCTGGGCCTGGCACACCTGAGCTTCACCATAGAGGGGCGGAGTCTGTCTGGGCCTGGCACACCTGAGCTTCATTATAGAGGGGCGGAGGCTGGCACTCTGACAAACTGTCACATGGTTCAAAGGAGAACCTTCATTAACAGAACAGAACGACGAGCGAAGGGATCCGTTAACTGCAGGAAGACCAGCTTAGGTTGAGATTATAGGCTTTCAGAGATGTAAAATGCCAATGTTTACTCTTGTGTGTGTGTGTGTGTGTGTGTGTGTGTGTGTGTGTGTGTGTGTGTGTGTGTGTGTGCGCGTGTGTGTGTCTGCATGTGCATGTGTGTGCGTGTGTGTGTGTTTATGAAGAGAAAAATGATAATGATAAACCCAGGCACCACTGCCTGGGGGAAATATGCAGGTTCTCCAGCACAGACAGCCTCTGTGTGTGTGTGTGTGTGTGTGTGTGTGTGTGTGTGTGTGTGTGTGTGCGTGCGTGCGTACGTGCGTGCGTATGTGTGTGTGTGTGTGTGTGCGCGTGCGTGTGTGTGTGTGTACGTGTGTGCGTGTGTATGTGTGTGTGTGTGTGTGTGTGTGTGTGTGTGTGTGTGACAGCAGCCTCCTGGGGTATCAGGTGTTTCTCCTTGGAGTGTTTGGAGTCTGACAGAAAGCCTTGAGACCAAAACACAAACATGCGTGCGCATGCAGCACGTGTGCGCACACACACACGCACATGCAACACACACACACACACACACACACACACACACACACACACACACACACACATTTTTGGTCTCAGGAGATAAAGGGTTTGCCAAATAACACCAAACCCCCCCCCCCCCCCCCCCCCCCCTCCACGCGTCGGCTGTCAGGTGGCGGGCAGTGGTGAATTGTGCACGGGGCTTCGGGGATGGCAGTGGCGAGCTGTGGGCGGAGCCCCAGGGCCTCAGCCCCAGAAGAGAGCGCCGGAAGGCACCGACCCCCCCCCCCCCCCAGGGCTCTAAATCTCTCTCCGTCTGCGGTGGATGATTGTGAGTTTGGGAATACAAGAAGAGGGAAGTGGCGAGCAGTGGGCGGCGAGCCAATCATCTTCCAGCATGTTGTGTCTATTGAGTTCTCCTCACTGCCTCCTCAGATCAGAAGCAAACATATTTACAACAAAACCAGTTAGTGGGCGGAGCCGGCGGGTCGAGCTCCACATCAAAATGATAAGTGGGACGGCGTCACAGCGTGCGACTCGCTCGGCGAGAGCGAGCGTTTGGGTGGTAAACGGAGAGGAGGCGCGGCCGGTCTGCCACCCCCCCGAACCAACCGCTTAGCCACCCGTTTAGGCATTGTGGCGTTTTGAAGTCTGTCCGTCACAGCCACCACACATCGCTACCATTGACTGTATAAAATATGGACATCATGACAGCTCCCAAAAAACATCTCGATCTAGGTGGCTGGCTGCAGTATAGGTCACAAATCCTGCCCCCGGTGGATGGGACAAGAGCCAAACTAAGTACACGTCAACCATCCCCCCCCCCCCCCCCCCCGGGAAAATAAGTTTTAGGTAGATAAAAAATGTTTTATCGTAATTTTGGCTGAGGGGCCGGGGCAACTCACGCCAACTCTTCTGCGCAGAAAGTTACGCCACAGAAGAGTGGCTCTTTTTGCCTTCACTTTTGCAAAGTGGTATAGCAAGTTTGGACACGTCCATATTATACACAGTTAATGGCTGCTACAGATAAAATCTCACATTACTGTCAGCAGCTATTAATACTCATATACTCCCAATGAACTCCCCAGCCGGCTCATTGTTATGGGGAGGTAATGGTGAGAGCCTACAGCTGTAATTAGAGTTAGCTGCTGTGGCGGTTTAGCTTTAGCCGAGCACCGCTGCTGCAAGTGAGGCGCCGCAGGAGCTGCTCCAAAGAGTGTATAGCAGCCAAGAGATGAAGCTCTGCTGCTTTTTTTTTTTAACAACAGCGCTGCTGCCATTTTAGCCTGAAAACACCTCTTTGCACCACTGGAGGAAACAGCACAGAACCATGACAGAGAGACACACCATGACCAGGAAGAGCACGGGCCATTTCAGGAGAAAGGTACTTTTGTTACAGCCACTTTGTAGGCGGGACGTTTCACTGCCGTCATTACGGTCGTCCCCTTCAGGCCAAAATGGCGGCTCATGTTGCAACGGAACAATTTATTAGCCTTCAGTTTTTTTTAGCATTGTAAGTTCTTTGGCCGATAGCTCGCCGTTCGCCCCCCGCTCGCTCGCCGTTCGCCTAAACAAACCAGGCTAACGGCGGCAAAAGCTAACGGCGGCGAATGCTAACGGCGGCGACCGGCGCTCGTGCTTCTGCTAAAAGCCAAATGCCGTGACTTCGCCCTGCGGGGTGGGGGTGGGGGGGTAAAGAGGCAGCAGCCGGCAGGAGCGAGGCAGAGGCGGAGCCTAACGCTAACCTCTGCTCCGCCTCCAGCTTCAGATCCCAGAACAGCAGAAAACAGACATTCACCAGAACCTTAACACTTGACTAACACAGCTAACTTTTTCTTCTTTTTTCTTCTTCTTCTTCTAATAACCAAGTCGGCCATGTTGTAAAGTTGCAGAGGAAGGAAGGAAGGGGGAAAAAGTGTGTGTAACTCCAGAGTCCGGCGTCCTGGCTGGTGGAACGCGGCGCGGGCGTGGCGTGCGGCGCCCGTGTCTCTGTACATGTGAGGAGGCGTCACACAGACTTTCCAGCCGGAGGGACCAGGAACAGCCGCTTGCTTCTCTGTCAGTGTTTGTAGTATTTACAGATCTGTACAATGAAAAAGGCTCACAGCGGAGAGGTTTGGTAACGCCGTGTGTCGCAGAGAGATAAGCTGTTTCTATTAAAATGAGTATTGACACAAACCCGCGGCCCCCGAAATGTTTTCCTGGAGTTCCCCGCTGCTGACGGAGCGAGAGCCTCTTCTACAAAATAAATCAAATCAAACAAAAGCAAAGGGAGTTGAGGATAGAGATAGCATCACACACAGTTTACTGTAGGATCTACACAAAGTTCTCCCACCCCCCCCCAAACGCCCTCTTCTGTTCACACACAGCGCCTAAAGCAACATCAAACCAACTCAAATAACGTGAGAGAGTAGCTAAATAGTTTTCCATTAAATTATCACAATGTTCAAAGGAGAGTGTAGTTTACATTCTGCCGGTGCAGTATTATCTGCTGCACCATGCTGCGTGGTTTCTATGTTACAATGTGATTGGTTTCTAGGGTCTAAAGCCTCGTACGGTGGATGCCGTTTTAAAAATGGCGGGTCACGTTGCGCCGCCGCCGCCGCGCTTCGTCTGCACAGCGAGTAGGCACAGGGGCAGTGGTGGGGGGGGGGGGGGGGGGGGGAGGGGGAGGGGCTGGGTATCTGTACCTCTAAGGTAGGCTATCCAGTAGTATCAAAGTAGTATCAAAACCTCCAGTCAAACGATACCTGCTTTCTTTCCTTTTTGTACACAGATCTAGAAGGGAAAAAAAAGACGATTTGTATGGTTTCGCTCGCAGCCAATCACCGCAGGCGTTCTTCGATTTAATACGACGGTGTGATTGGCCCACTTCCACAGCAGCCACAACCCATACAGTCTGTGGTGGGGAAGTCAAGAGACTTCAGTTCAGAACAAAATAAGTAGAGAAGTATTCTATTGGTATCGCTCTCTCTTTCAGTTGACTGGTATCGGTACTGGTATCGGTACTGGTATCGTCATTTTTTTAAATGATACCCAGCCCAAGGCTGAGGGGTTGACGGCTAAGGAGGAAGGTGGCTGCGTGGTTTTAAGGTGGCGGTGTGAGGGGGGCGGGGCCACAGCAGGAGGGGGCGGGGCCTCACAGGTAGATCTCCCTCTTATTGGAGGTGGGGCCGGTGGGCGTGGTGGCCGAGTGAAACTCCACCGCCTGGCTGAGTGGAATCTCCTCGCAGTCTTTACCGGACGCGTCCCCGCCCCCGGGGTAGGCACTGCTGTAGGGGGTCATGAAGCGCATGTTAGCCACCTTGGAGCCACGGGGTAGAGTGCCCCCTCGGGTGAGGGTGCCTCCACGGGTCAAGGTGCCTCCTCGGGGTAGGGTGCCTCCTCCTCCTCCTCCACCTCCCCCCGGGCCGTGCTCCTCCTGTGTGGGGGGTTTGGGCTGCTCGGGCGCCTCCAGCTCCTGGTAAGGCACGAAGGTGGAGAGCGGCGCCACCTGGGGGCCGGCGGTCTTGGAGAGCTTGCGGTTGGGGGACGGCTGGCCGGGCATCCAACATGAGTCAGAGTGGCCAAACTCGGTGCACTCACGCGTGCAGTTACCAGTCATCGCCACGTCGGGCAGAGGCCTGAGATCTGCAGAGAGAGAGAGAGAGAGAGAGAGAGAGAGAGAGAGACAGACAGAGAGAGAGAGAGAGATACACAGACAGAGAGACAGAGAGAGAGAGAGAGAGAGAGAGACACAGAGAGAGAGAGAGAGAGAGAGAGAGAGAGACAGACAGAGAGAGCGAGAGAGAGAGAGGCAAGAAGTTAGACTCATTAGCCATGTTTGGAATGCTTCACTCATTCACTCACTCACTATTCCCCATGTAGTGTTGATCATGAACTATATGTGGAACGATCAAACAAGTTTTGGACCCTATCTCACTCTTCTTCTCCTTTGGTAAACACGACTGCAGTGCATTGTGGTAGATGGGAGAACATGTAGGGTACATTTGCTGTTCACTAGAAATTGCAATGCATTGTGGGTATTTTATAGTGGACTATATAGTGATTCAAATTAACAATTGAGAATGTGGACACTAATAAAAAGATGGCTAACACACTATATAGTCCACTATTTCTGTAATAGTAGGGGGTACGGTGGCTCAGTGGTAGCGCTGTCGCCTCACAGTCAGAAGGTCCTGAGTTCGATTCTCGCCTGGGACACTGTGGGCGCTGTGGTTGTGTTCCCCCCCATATCTTCAGTGCCTACTGCCCAGGTGGGGTATCTCGTCGTAGGGGCCTTTCTCTCTGTGTGGAGTTTGCATGTTCTCCCCGTGCTCCCCCAGGGGGTTCCTCCGTATATAACCCCCCCACTAAAAACATGCAGAAGATCAGATCGTCATCGTCATCCGACCAGTGACGACAACATCCGAAGTTGGTCCCCGGGCACTGTACGAGAAAGCGACCACTGCTCCTGGCCTGCCCCCCGGAGGAAAGGACATGCCTGGATGGGTTAAATGCAGAGGACACTTTTCACCGTCCACCGTCAGCATGAGTGTGTTGTGGCCGCATGCATGTATTGTGGTGTTTGTGTGACAATAAATTCCCTGTGTGTTATATGGACTAACCTCCCTGTGTGTTATATGGACTAACCTCCCTGTGTGTTATATGGACTAACCTCCGTGTGTGTTATATGGACTATATGGACTAACCTCCCTGTGTGTTATATGGACTAACCTCCCTGTGTGTTATATGGACTAACCTCCCTGTGTGTTATATGGACTAACCTCCCTGTGTGTTATATGGACTAACACATTTCACCTGTGTTTCATTTGGCATGAGAGAAAGGAGATGATGACAGCATTTGCATTTTCGGGTGAATTGTTCCTTTAAGATACCAGCATGAATAAATCCTTGACAGCTTCACAACACAGTTAACACATTCACTGCCAGCTGTTTTTTTTTTACTGTAGGTAGGTTCTGCCAGAGGGTTTTTTTGAGGATTCTGGCTCATCTTTCAAGACCTGAGGATTCTTTTCTGCTAAGATTTTGTGAACACAAAATATCTAAAAAGAACTAATAGAATGTGTGCTTTCTCTGTCTAAAAGAGTTAGTTTGTAGAGTTAGTAGTTATGTAGGCATTAGCACTTGAATACAGCATGGTTTCAGCGTCTGAAAATTTATTCTGAGATAAATGGCTTTTTGTGAAATTCGATAGAACAGTCACTTTAACCATTCATTTTTGGCATCAGTAAGACGTCAGACATCTAAACAATAGTTTTGAACAGTAATTTCCTCCATAACAGCAGGAAACACCCCTCTCCTTCAAACTCCTCCCTCCGTGTGTGTTCTTCTTGGCTGCAGCGGGCGTGTCACAAGCTCGTTTCTGTTGCTCCTGTAACCTCGCGTCACCAGGCTCACTGCTTTGCTGCTGCTGCCTGTCTGCTGGCGTCCGCTGTGCAAGTCTGGATATGGGCTCGCTTCGTTTCTTGGAGTTTCGGTTGAGAGCTTTGATGAAGCTTTTGCGATTCTGGTCATATTTATGCTGCGTGTTTCAAAGTGTGTTCCACCCGTAATCTATTATGGAAATTTGCAATCCCGCACCGCCAGCAATCAGCGCAATCCATTTTCATGAGAATGGCTTCCTCACACTGCTTTTTGCTTGCCTTCCTCTAGTCAGGAGAGCACTGTCGCCACTTGTGGTGGAATGGGTTGTACACGTTCGGTGGCTTCAATATTTATATAAGAGATGTAAAAGGGTTAGATGCACATCCCACGGTCAAAAAATAATAATAATTTTTTTGACGTATTAACACGTTCACTGCCAACAACGAGTTGAGTCGTCAAACAGAATCCAACCGTTCACTGCCAACGACGAGTTGAGTCGTCAAAAAATAAAAAATAAATTTTTGACGGTGCTACGTGGATCAATGCCCCCCGCGTCTCCTATGGAGATATTGGAAGTATTGAATGTGTGTAATCTATTTTACCGACCAGCTAGGTGGCGACGGTGCTCTCCCGACAGAGAGAAGGTCAACCAAAAGCAGCCGCCTCCCGCGGCTGCTTCCTCCATTCTCAAGGAAATGTCTTAGCGATTTTACAGTCATCAGTCATCAGTCATCACGGCTTGGCAGAAGCTACCTACAGCAAAAAAAAAACGGCTGGCAGTCAATGTGTTAACACATTCACTGCCAGCCGTTTTTCAATACTGTAGTTAGCTTCTGCCAGAGGGTTTTTTTGAGGATTCTGGCTCATTTTACAAGAGCCGAGGATTCTTTTCTGCTTGGACTTTGTGAACACAAAGTTCACAAAAGTACTAATAGAATGTGTGCTTTCTCTGTCTAAAAGAGTTAGTTTGTAGAGTTAGTAGTTATGTAGATATTAGCCGTTGAGTACAGCATGGTTTCAGAGATTTTCAGAGAGTTTTGAGATAAATGGATTTTTAGAACCACCTCACGTGCCTGTGATTATGGGTGCCCTTGGGCAAGTCTGTATACTGTATTGTGTTTGTGTGTGTGTGTGTGTGTGTGTGTGTGTGTCTCCAAACTCCTCCCTCCGTAGGTCTGGTGGCGTTGCAGTGTTTTGTCACAGGCGAGTTTCTGTTGCCTCACAGATCCCAAAAAAAGAGAGGGGAATCGCAGGAGCGGGGAAGAGGAGAGGAGAGGCGAGGGGGGGGGATTAGACACGGGAGAGAAATTCCTTCGCGATCCCCTTCTTCCAATCTCAAGATTGGCGCGCTCTCGGTGTGCTGCTGCTGCTGCTGCTGCTCGTCTGTGCTGCTGCTGCTGGCTCCGCGGCCGCTCTCGGGCGAGTCTGGATTACTGTAAAACGGGCTTGTTCGTTTCTTGGGGTGTCGATTGAGAGCTTTGATGAAGCTTTTGCGATTCTGGTCTTATTTATGCTCAAAGGTACTCGAGTGTGTGTGTGTGCGCGCGCGTGTGTGTGTGTGTGTGTGTGTGTGTGTGTGTGTGTGAAATCGAAAGCGTTTTCGCCCAGCCATTTCCTTGAGAATGGCTTCCTCCCGCAGCTGTTTTTGGTTGGCTTTCTCTCTGTCGGGAGAGCACTGTCGCCACTTAGTTGGTCGGTAAAATAGATTATACACATTCAATACTTCCAATATTTTTATAGGAGACGTGGGGGGCATTGATCCACGTAGCACCGTCAAAAAAAATAAAAAATATTTTTTGACGTCTCAACTCGTCATTGGCAGTGAACCGTTGGATTGTGTTTGACGAGTCAACTCGCCATTGGCAGTGAACGTGTTAATACGTCATTGGCAGTGAACGTGTTAACACACACGTATCTGAACCAAACTGAAACTGACTTCACAACACAGTTAACACACACGTATCTGAACCAAACTGAAACTGACTTCACAACACAGTTAACACACACGTATCTGAACCGAACTGAAACTGACTTCACAACACAGTTAACACACGTAGCTGAACCAAACTGAAACTGACTTCACAACACAGTTAACACACACGTATCTGAACCAAACTGAAACTGACTTCACAACACAGTTAACACACACGTATCTGAACCAAACTGAAACTGACTTCACAACACAGTTAACACACACGTATCTGAACCAAACTGAAACTGACTTCACAACACAGTTAACACACACACGTATCTGAACCAAACTGAAACTGACTTCACAACACAGTGAACACACACGTATCTGAACCAAACTGAAACTGACTTCACAACACAGTGAACACACTCGTATCTGAACCAAACTGAAACTGACTTCACTCACAGCTTCACAACACAGTGAACACACACGTATCTGAACCAAACTGAAACTGACTTCACTCCATTAAACCAAGGCCTTCAGCCTGTGTGTGTGATGTTCACGTGAAGCTGGGTCCAGTATGGCAGCAGTGACGGTTAAAACTGTGATTATCCCTCATTCCAACTCTCTATTTAAGTAAATGAATTAACGTTTTGTTTAAAGTGGCTAATAGTTTATACAAAGTGCCAGGCACATTTCTTTAGTTGTTGTCAAAACAGCGACGCGGGCAAGGTGTCAAGAGAGTGGGCGTCGAGTGTGAAACAGCATTCAAGTGTTTAAGGGAAAACACGCTCTGTTCAGGGTTCAGTCAAACGCAATTATGTCGCACAGTCAATTAAGGCACAGACAACAACATAGCAGCCATGTCTCCACCTCCGACAGACAGGCAGGCAGGCAGGCAGGCAGGCAGGCAGGCAGCGGAGGGAAGCTGTGCCCAGTGTGCAAACTATACTGTGGCTTTCGGGGGAGCCACTACAGCCGCCGTCCGAAGGGCGGCGGCGGAAATTTGAGGCAATTTGAAGGCCAATTTAGGGGTATAACTCATTTTAAATCAGCACGCTCAAAGACACGGATACAGCTCTTGTCTGTTCCACTTTTCTCTCCAAGAGAGAAAAGCGCGCTGCGCACACAGAGAGGGAGGCAGGATGAGAGAGCACAGAAAGGCGAAACGGGTGCACTGCTCTCCATATAGGCTACACTGCATCCACAAGAACATGATATCTCTGCCCAACACTTTTATCCACTCCATAACGCACATGTCCCACTCACTGTGAAGTTCCTGACGCATTCCATTTCACAAACAGTCCTCCATATGCGGGAGGACTCGGAGGTAGGCTATTCCAGCTTCACGTCGTCACTTTTTCCACATCTGCGTTTGAAGTAGAAGCGACTTGTTGCTGTTCAACTGACGGCTGCTTCCATTTCTTCGTGAATGTAAAGTTTGTCAAACTGCCTTGTTTTCTTTTTGACATCTTGCTGTTGTTTTAAATCTGACCTGACCGCGTGAGTGACGTTTGATTTGCACCTGCGCCGCCATGCTTCGATGTGGTGATGATAAGAATAACATGCATGTCGGTATAGGGGCTTACAGTGAATTTGACAGTGATTGAGCACACTCTGAATCATACGATTAAAATAGCTTAATTTTACGCATTATTCACTATGAAGGTACAGAAAAAGAAATAGAAAATACATGGGGTAATATATATTAGTCAATAATTTAGAGACCCCCCCAAATTTCACAAGTCATGCTTTCAGGGGGTCTACTATTTCTTTAAGGGGAGCCAAAGCCCCCCCAGCTCCCCCGTAGTTCGCACCCTGGCTGTGCCAGCGGAGTGTGTGTGCGAGCATGTGTGCGTCTGTGTGTGTGTGTGTGTCCGTTCGTGCGTGCGTGCGTGTGTGTGTGTGCGTGCGTGTGTGTGTGTGTGTGTGTGTGTGCGCGCACAGCGGTTCATGCGACGCTGCGCTCGCATTTAAAAACTCACAGCTTAATGGAAAAAGGTCAGAGACAGAAGCAGAAATATCAATGCGTATGCAGAAAGTAACCTTTCCTTTGTGCTCTGCGTGACATTAGATCGCTCTGTGATACTGGAGGCTCGGGCGGTTGTTTCCCCCAAATGCCTTGTGTTATGCATAACTGAAAGGCATTGGCTCTTTTCGCAAAGTGGCGACGGCAGCTCTTCTGTCTGCTTGTGTGACGCTTGAAGCTTTCAGTAATATAGGCTAAAGCAGTGGTCCTCAACGTGCGGTCCGGCCACCACCAGGGGAGGTCTGTGAGGGGAGTCCAGCAAACGGATGAATAGACCCTTTTCACGGGGGCCACTTCCATGATTGGAATTTGGAAACCCTCATTAGTGTTTTGCCTGTGCACCTGTGTTTACCCTGCCTTTTCCACACAAAATGGCCCACCGTGAAAAGGGTCTATTGTTAGACGTCACCATTGCTTCATTTACAAGAAGTGAAGCAGCAATTAGAGAAAGTAGAAGAATGACCGTTGTGATCATAGTGTCTCCATCATCTCTCTGCCTACAACACAGACAGTCGTGGGGTTCTGGACAAAATCATTATCTCACAATAAAGATATTCTCACATTTGGGAACGAGACACAAAATCTCGTCAAACGTGGCTCTACTGTGGACTACATGAGGGGTCGTTGACGTGAAAGCGGTTGAGAATCAGTGCAGGGCTAATGCATTTCACTGTGAGCAGTGAGCACTCAGAGCTGTCCATGGTGCTGAATGCTGATTTTGGAATCAATGAATTGTCCAGACTGTCTCTACTTGTTCAGATGTAGCTATTTTGATTCATCCAACATCTCGTGTTTGCTGTGACTATACGGCCAATAAATATAGCTAGCTTGTGGCGTCTGTGCTCGCTCGCGCCTTCTCTCTCTCTCTCCCCCCTCATGGTTGTGCTGTGAGATTCAAGTCACTGTCTCCGTAGATTGTGCATTCTTTCTAGCAATAATGCTTATTTATTTATTTATTTATTTATTTATTTATTTATTTATTTATTTATTTATTTATTTATGTATTTATTTATCCATGCTTGATCTGTCTCGGGCTGTGTTGTATGTGATGACTTCGGGTGAGCCGGACTCGGGCTCTCACTCACTCGGGGTGGTCGGGTTCAGATTTGAATCTGCAGGCCCGTTGAGAACTCTAGTCTCGATAGAGACAGTCGGCATGTGTGGGAACGACCCACAAAATGTCATACGGCTGGCGCGCGAGTGGGGTAAAACCGTCCATATATCTCAATGGGCTGACTCACCAAAGGAAGGTACTGCGGCTCTCTAAACTACTGCAGGTTTGGGGATTCTAGAGCAGAACACAAGACGTCTGTTCAGATGTGCGTTTAATGCGGTGGTCAAATCCCCGATCGTGTCTGCCTGGGCTGGGCTAGCAGCTAAATTCTAACTTTGCTGTATGGATAGAACGGGAGGATTTACCCCACCCTGACCACGCCCCCAGCCAGGCTGAGCCAGCTAACGCAGCGTCTATGACGAGACGTGGCCTCAACCTATAGCTGCAGGAGTGTGAAGTGAAGCGGGTTTCAGGTCGGTACTTCAACTGGTTTGCTGCTCGTCGTGCGGACGCCGTGTTTCACACAGCGGCCAGCAGCTGTGGAGGCGGGGCCGCGGCGCGAGTTTCGAGCACGGCCCCGCCTCCGGCCCTCGTATAGCGACGAGTTAGCGCTAATCACAGAAGTTAGCACGGGGCTGGGGGGGGGTCATGTTCTCCTAATTAAGCACAAGAATTAATTGGCTCTCGTTTGAGGTTGGACTAATTGGCGAGCATGATGGGAGGGAGCGGGAGGGGGGGGGGGATCTGAGATCAATGGCGGCCTGGTTAATCAGGCCTTCCTACGGTGGACACGCAGGGGGCCGCTCGATCAAAGAGCAAACGAGCCAATCAGAGCCGCTGATTCCGAGACCGCTGACCTCAGCACAGCGACGCACAAACAGCAGTATCATGGCAGTGGGCATTATAGAACATGCAGGATTCTGTTCATCTGAACTTAGTTTGGATAGTTCCTCCCTCTCTCTCTCTCTCTCTCTCTCTTTCTGGCTCACACAGCCTCCTGTGTGTGTGTGTGTGTGTGTGTGTGTGTGTGTGTGTGTGCGTGCGTGTGCATGTGTGTGTGTGTGCGTGCGTGCGTGTGCATGTGTGTGTGTGCATGCGTGCGTGTGCGTGCGTATGTGTGTGTGTGTGTGTGTGTGGGGGGGGGTGTCCTTTCTGTGGTTCATGTGAGACTGTGCAGCATGTGTTTGTACAATGTGACCGTGTGTGAAGGTGTACCTGTACCACGGTGCATGTTAAACCCAGGTGATTTTATATATATAACCCAGGTGAACAGGTGCATGTACTGTACCATGTACCTGTTCTATAGGAGGTGGGGGAGGTTTTCTCTGTGGGCCCATTTTTCTTCTGGGATCAATGTTATTGCGAGGGCTGAATGTAAATGTGTGCTGCTTAACGCTGCGTTAGGCCGTGTGCCAAAACATGTCGCCGGAGAACAGGGTGCAGGGGAGCGGGCCTACTGACCCGCTCTGAATGTTCTGAGGGATGCTCTCTATACGCCTATGACTCTCTGCTTAATGATATGCCTGCTTTTCTCAATGTGCTGCTTAATGTAACTGAGCAGGCGTTTAGATGCTGTGGCTGGTTTTCAAGGCTTTGTAAGTACTGTAGGGTGTTTTAGCAGCTAGGGGGCACCAGTGTTGTAGTCCTCCAGACCGGTCTTGGTCTGAAGACCACATTGTGGTGGTCTCGGCCTCGTCTGGGACTCACTCTCCGTCGGCCTTTGTCTTGTAACGACAGTGACATTATTACCTGCCTGTGTATCGTCTGATTTATTTTTTTATTGTAATTGGGTATAAATATCCCCTCTTCAATTACAACCAGCAACTTTGCTGTTTGAAAGTTTTGCTGCTGAAGCCACTCCCCTCACGAGCCAAAGAAGACAACACAAGGAGACAAGGCATGATGGGAAAGCAGAGCAGTAGCTGCAGAGATGTCGTCCAAATCATCATGGCATCATGGAATTGTGATATAATAACATTCTATGACATCATCAATGATTTATATCACCATGGTAGTGACCTGGCAGCAGGCTGAGCCATCGAGAACTGAACATCTAGTGAACTATGACCTCATCACTGTCTGTGACATCATCAGTGATCTATGACCTCAACGGCCACACCTTAGACTCTGTCTTGTTTTGGATGTGTGTACGCTACACAAACAGGGCTTTGTTTTTACACAAACACATTTCCATTAAACAAGTGCAAATTCGCCATTGCTGCGACCAGATATGTGATGTCAGTCACAGTGTGACATCATCCACTCCATTGTGATGTCATCCACTCCATTGACATTGATTTTGTGGACCAACATGTGGACCAACCAACCATCCAACCGAGTGACGTATAGAGTTGGACCATGAGGTCAGAGCTAAATAGGGGGAAGGGGGTGTGGCCATATAGTACCGCAGGGATGACCTATTTCTGTAGGCGGAAGGCAGGAAGTCCCAGACTTCCTGGATCTTACGGGGAAAAGTCAATGGGGTTTTAGAATGAGGATTTCACTTAAATGCATAAAATAAAGTCTAAAGTTTATGGGAGCATTATTTTGGGTTCAGCAGGATAATCTTCACAAACGTGAATCACTTTTATGACTTTTGAAACATAAATGCGTTTTTTTACGTGATTTTTAGAAAAATGCTTCAAAAGTCATGAAAAGTCATTCGTGCAGATTATCCTGCTGAACCCAAATTAGTGCAGATTATCCTGCTGAACCCAAATTACCGCTCCCATAAATGTTATAATAATAACATAATAATAATGTTAACCTTATTTTATGCATTTAAGTGAAATCACAATTCTAAAACCCCATTGACTTTTCCTCGTAAGATCCTGGAAGTCCGAGACTTCGGCCTTCCGCCTCCAAAAATATGCCATCCCTGAGGTACTGCATGCAGAATGCAGGTTTAACACACTTCCCCATTGGCTTCAGGGACAGAGCTACAAGCTACAGCAGCCCCTTGCTTTGACATCATGTGGAGGAGAATGCTGCACTGACTTTGTAATGATACAAAGCAGGTGGAACATAGGCACAGTCCAACTTTAAACAACACCAAAAGTCAAAGTCCCTCTCTCCCCCCCTCTCTCTGTCTCTCTCCCTCCCCTCTCTCTGTCTCTCTCCCTCCCCCCTCTCTCGCTCTCTCTCTCTGTCTGTCTCCCTCTCCCCCTCTCTCTCCCTCCCCCCTCTCTCTCTGTCTCTCTCCCTCCCCTTTCTCTCTCTCTCTCTCTCTGTCTCTCTCCCCCCTCTCTCTCCCTCTCTCTTTGTCTCTCTCCCCCCTCTCTCTGTCTCTCTCCCTCTCTCTTTGTCTCTCCCCCCCCTCTCTCTCTCTCTCTCCCTCTCTCCCCCTCCCTCTCTGTCTCTCTCCCTCCCCTCTTTCTCTGTCTGTCTCCCTCCCCTCTCTCTCTCTCTCCCCCCTCTCTCTCTGTCTGTCTCCCTCTCCCCCTCTGTCTCCCTCCCCCCTCTCTCTCTGTCTCTCTCCCTCCCCTTTCTCTCTCTCTCTCTCTCTGTCTCTCTCCCCCCTCTCTCTCTCCCTCTCTCTTTGTCTCTCTCCCCCCTCTCTCTGTCTCTCTCCCTCTCTCTCTGTCTCTCTCCCCCTCCCTCTCTGTCTCTCTCCCTCCCTCCCCCTCCCTCTGTGTCTCTCTCCCTCCCTCCCTCCCCCTCCCTCCCTCTCTGTCAGAGACAGGACAGCTCTCTGAATTCAAGGTCTCCTCTATATGAGACAAGGCTATTTAAAATGGAGTATCCCTCCTGAGCTTTCCCCTGCCAGCCTTATCTGTGCTCCTGGGCTCCGGTTAACCCTCGTGAGCCTCCGGAGCTGCATAATACTCTCTCCACCTTAGTCGCCACATTCTGGTCAAACTAATTAGATTTCACAAGCTCACTCTGGAACATGCCAGCACCAGGACATGACATTATATTCTTCACAAACTCACTCTGGAACATGCCAGCACCAGGACATGACATTATATTCTACACAAACTCACTATGGAACATGCCAGCACCAGAACATGACATTATATTCTTCACAAACTCACTATGGAACATGCCAGCACAAGAACATGGCATTATATTATTCACAAGCTCACTATGGAACATGCCAGCACCAGAACATGACATTATATTCTTCACAAACTCACTATGGAACATGCCAGCACCAGAACATGACATTATATTCTTCACAAACTCACTATGGAACATGCCAGCACCAGAACATGACATTATATTCTTCACAAGCTCACTATGGAACATGCCAGCACCAGAACATGACATTATATTCTTCACAAACTCACTATGGAACATGCCAGCACCAGAACATGACATTATATTCTTCACAAACTCACTATGGAACATGCCAGCACCAGAACATGACATTATATTCTTCACAAACTCACTATGGAACATGCCAGCACCAGAACATGACATTATATTCTTCACAAGCTCACTATGGAACATGCCAGCACCAGAACATGACATTATATTCTTCACAAACTCACTATGGAACATGCCAGCACCAGAACATGACATTATATTCTTCACAAGCTCACTATGGAACATGCCAGCACCAGGACATGACATTATATTATTCACAAGCTCACTATGGAACATGCCAGCACCAGGACATGACATTATATTATTCACAAACTCACTATGGAACATGCCAGCACCAGGACATGACATTATATTATTCACAAACTCACTATGGAACATGCCAGCACCAGGACATGACATTATATTATTCACAAACTCACTATGGAACATGCCAGCACCAGAACATGGCATTATATTATTCACAAACTCACTATGGAACATGCCAGCACCAGGACATGACATTATATTATTCACAAACTCACTATGGAACATGCCAGCACCAGAACATGACATTATATTCTTCTTCTCCTTCTTCTCCGAATTCTCCAAATTCTTCTTGTTCTCCGCTCCGTCAGTTCACAGATATGCTAAATCCTCTCTCTACTGGAGGATGTTTGAAATGTTAATGTGTTTAATTACTGTGAAGTTGTGCTCAAGGTTATTATAGTTTTGCATTTTTGATTAGTTTTTGCTTTTATTTCGTTTTCGCTTTCTTCATTTTCTGTTTCGTTTTAATTACCTTTTTTAAAGCAGGTTTGCCATTTTATTTATTTTTTGTTTAAAAAAAGTTGTTTTGGGGGGGGGGGGGATGCTTAGTTTGATATGAATAAGGAAAGTAGGCAGTGGGCCCAAGGCACTCAGTCTCCATGGAAGTTAAAAAGCCTTTATTTATGCTGGTGGCCGTACCCCTGAAGAAGGCTGTTTGTGCCGCTACGCCGTGGGTCATGTCCCAGCTCTTTTAACATGCACTAGCTATGTTTTTAAACTTTTTTTTTTTTTTTTCTCTTTTTATTGGTAAGTAATCAGGTCCATTATTCATCTTATTCACCACGCCCACTTTTTCTCTCTTCCGCGTTCAACGCAAACTTATTTGTTCTTCCGGTTCAGCGCTAGTTGCCTTCTGTGGCTAATAAAGAAAGAAAAAACATCGCATGGATGCATAACTGGGACGTATCCTCAGTGATGTACCCTGGGGTCATAGGATGTTTCGGGTCTCGCAACATCATACACCCTCGCCCAGGTGACCCAGCCGGGGCTGGCCAAGCCCCAACTTACGTCCCAGTAGCTACCCACGGTCAGCCCTATAGGGAGGGTCGAAGGTGGTCATGCGGTCAGGGCCACTCAATCCGCTGCTCCGGAACTACTCTGCCAGGACCGGGGGAGGGAGAGGGCTCTGGTACGTAGAGGGACCGGGCTCTGTGGGTTGCCACCCGGCCGGGTTCCTCCCTCGTCTCACCAGGTCTAGGACCTGTGCGCTGCACCAGACTCCCCCGCTCCAAACATCTCATTCCGAGGTGATGGTATCTTAGTGGACACCATGCAGTACCAGTACTTGGTGGCACTGCAGACTCCACTTGCGGCTTGAATGGCCCTCCTAAAAGGCCTCTCGTGGGTTTTTGGGCTTCTTCCTCACGGAAGACGCAGGCTGGGGAGCTAACCCATACTGCTACCCGGGTGCCGTCCCTGTTCCGGCTGTCAACTGACTCTCCAGTAGTCACCAGTCTTTCCTGGTTGTCACGTAGTCTATTCCTATGAGTCACTGGCTAGGCCAGGCTAACTAATAAAGAAAGAAAAACATCGCATGGATGCATAACTGGGACGTATCCTCAGTGATGTACCCTGGGGTACATCTAATATTACAGCTAATATTAGCCGCTAGTTAGTTATGTTATATGGCAGTAAAATGCCACTGAATGACCAAATTGATATAACTTTTAACCATTTCGAGTAACACTGTTTCCATACGGATCACCAGCGTTAGTTTGTTGTTTATAACGTGGCTATATTCATAACGTTTCTATCTCGGATGCGTTATTTCGCAACCTATGTGAGTTTCAGGACGCAACAGCCTCGACTCCACTAACGTCATCTTTAGAGCACAATATTCCTGGAATGCAAGTTTAACTAAACAGTTACATGTCCTCTGCATTCTACATGAAATTAAGATATTACGGGTTGTTTTATTTTGTATGTTACATACGTATTGGCCAAGATATGTTAGTTTATGGGGGAGTAATTTTGCCACTTTAGGAGGGGAGTGTGCGCGGCCATTTTGCCTGCGGGGTTTTTGGCAAGTCAAAACGGAAATACTATTACGAAATGACGTAATGCGGAAGCGTCCATGTGTGGGCAAAGAATAAGGTGAATACATAACACACATTGTACTCATTGTAGCCGTCTTTCATCATGGTTTTTAAACTTTTCAAAATGATATAGCCATCTAAGTAAATAAAGGCTTTTGACTTCCTGCCAGAAGAGTGCCTTGAGGACCTTTCTTCTTTGTGAGCCTTGATTTAATGTTGGCTAAACCCAAACCTGTTGTCCTCATTTTTAGACACTTCTCTACGACTTGTCATGGCGATGCCTCGGTTTCGCCTCATCTGTTTCTGTCAGAAAGCCTTCAAGGCTAACTTCGACGCTACACCTTGTCCCCACCCCCACCCCGCTCGTGGCTCCGCCCCCTGACCCTCTGTCCGTCTGGGAGGAAGTCACGCCGGCTCTAATTAAACTTTGGGCAGATTAGAACTTTGCCTTGTCAGTCTTTATTCGCACTTAAACAAGTTATTACTCTCGGAGAAATTAAATTAGACCGCAATTAATTAATCGACACACAGCTAGGAAGGGAGGGATGAAAGGGAGGAAGGGAAGACAGGAGGGGGGGAAGGGGGGAATGGGGGGAAAGAAATTAAAAGAAAGACGTCTGGCAGAGGAGAAATAGATTTATCTCAAAGGGGGAAAAATCAGATATTAGATATTTAAATGTCGTTTGTTCATTCACTAATTAGCAGGAGAGACGAGGAAATCTGTTTCGACATCGACATGTGATGTGTTCAGACCCCACGCCCACCCCTATACACCACATCCACAGAGCTTAAGAGACACACACACACACACACACACACACACACACACACACACACACACACACACACACACACACAGGAACAAACACAATTAATTGTGTCTTTGTTTGTGTTTCGCTCTCATGCTTCCTGCCTGACTCTTTCTCTGTGACATCATCGACATATCGACTGACACATTTGAAATGAGTCCCAGTCCCCCAGTTCCCCCCCCCCCCCCCCCAGTCCCCCTGATACAAATCCATTTCCTGCTGAGCCCGCGGCCTCCGTCCAGCGGAGGAGCCAGTCGATACGAGCAAGAGGCGGAGGGGAAACGTGTTCCTGCTCAAACGCTCTGACCCCGCCCACCTTCTCCCAGTGGCTGCTGGGTCGCAGTAGCCGTATAGATCAATGATGTGTGGTGGCCTGCAAAAACCCTTCACATGGTGAAAATGTTAGATTTTTGTTTTTTTTATATTTCAATGAATTAGAACCTCTTCCCTACAGTATATACTGTATTCCTTTTTGAATGACTGAGGGTGCTCTCTCAGACCAAAAAAAAAAAATTTGTTTTTATATTAATTCATTAATTAATAAATTAATTATATTTTAATAAGTTATGCGTCTAAAAGTAAAATGTGAGAAAATGGCTTCAAACATTCCATCATATCTTCTACAGTGACATTGCGCCAAAACTATACAAATTGTTTTATGAAAATAATTCCTCACCATGATGTAGTAGGCCGTATGGAGATGAAAGCAACCAAACCTGCAAAACTCTTTGTCAATCTACTTTGGCCCATTGCCAACAATATGTATCACCGAGAGGTGAAGGCTTCTCCCAGACCTCCACACAGATATCCAGAGAGAGAGGTGAAGGCTTCTCCCAGACCTCCACACAGATATCCAGAGAGAGAGGTGAAGGCTTCTCCCAGACCTCCACACAGATATCCAGAGAGAGAGGTGAAGGCTTCTCCCAGACCTCCACACAGATATCCAGAGAGAGAGGTGAAGGCTTCTCCCAGACCTCCACACAGATATCCAGAGAGAGAGGTGAAGGCTTCTCCCAGACCTCCACACAGATATCCAGAGAGAGAGGTGAAGGCTTCTCCCAGACCTCCACACAGATATCCAGAGAGAGAGGTGAAGGCTTCTCCCAGACCTCCACACAGATATCCAGAGAGAGAGGTGAAGGCTTCTCCCAGACCTCCACACAGATATCCAGAGAGAGAGGTGAAGGCTTCTCCCAGACCTCCACACAGATATCCAGAGAGAGAGGTGAAGGCTTCTCCCAGACCTCCACACAGATATCCAGAGAGAGAGGTGAAGGCTTCTCCCAGACCTCCACACAGATATCCAGAGAGAGAGGTGAAGGCTTCTCCCAGACCTCCACACAGATATCCAGAGAGAGAGGTGAAGGCTTCTCCCAGACCTCCACACAGATATCCAGAGAGAGAGGTGAAGGCTTCTCCCAGACCTCCACACAGATATCCAGAGAGAGAGGTGAAGGCTTCTCCCAGACCTCCACACAGATATCCAGAGAGAGAGGTGAAGGCTTCTCCCAGACCTCCACACAGATATCCAGAGAGAGAGGTGAAGGCTTCTCCCAGACCTCCACACAGATATCCAGAGAGAGAGGTGAAGGCTTCTCCCAGACCTCCACACAGATATCCAGAGAGAGAGGTGAAGGCTTCTCCCAGACCTCCACACAGATATCCAGAGAGAGAGGTGAAGGGTTCTCCCAGACCTCCACACAGATATCCAGAGAGAGAGGTGAAGGCTTCTCCCAGACCTCCACACAGATATCCAGAGAGAGAGGTGAAGGCTTCTCCCAGACCTCCACACAGATATCCAGAGAGAGAGGTGAAGGGTTCTCCCAGACCTCCACACAGATATCCAGAGAGAGAGGTGAAGGCTTCTCCCAGACCTCCACACAGATATCCAGAGAGAGAGGTGAAGGGTTCTCCCAGACCTCCACACAGATATCCAGAGAGAGAGGTGAAGGCTTCTCCCAGACCTCCACACAGATATCCAGAGACTTTAGACTAGAAAGACACACGCATGGGGCACAACTCTTGAAAAGTGGTTAAGGACCGCCCCCCCCCCCCCTATAAGACCAAACCAAAATGCGTGACGGACATATGAATTGACCAACCACCGACCTCCGTATTTCCGTGACACAACTCGTGGGGCGGTACATTTTGAATGATGCACACAGAGAGCCGGACGTTGCCACGTTACAGCCCAGCCAATCAGAGGCTTGCCACGTTACAGCCCAGCCAATCAGAGGCTTGCCACGTTACAGCCCAGCCAATCAGAGGCTTGCCACATTACAGCCCAGCCAATCTAAGCTAACCCTAACCCAAACGGTGTGCTCAAGAGTGTGTGTGAGTAGGACTGTGTGTATGTGGAAATCATTTACACATACGTACATACGTACGTACGTAAGTATGTACATACATACATACATACATACACACACACACACACACACACACACACACACACACACACACACACATACATCAATAGGTCTAATCTATGGTTAACATCCACTTCTCTGCTGATCGATGAGTGGCTGCTGATCAATGGGCCCTCTGGGCTCGTCGATACGACTGAACCATGGATGTGTGAAAGAGAAGAGATTGAAAATGGCCGCCCCTCCATATGAACAGAAGCTGCTCTCACAGCACATGAAGCCTTTTGAAGGAGTGTTTCTTCCTGCTTTTACTTATGTGATGTGCAGCTGCACCGTCATGCTCAGTAGCGCCCGGTGTGACCACCTGTTTGTTAAGATCCGCCATCATGTTTTCTAATGGGTTGCCATGGCGAAGTAGGAAGCGGGTAGCTTACACGTAGGGCTGTGCGATTAATCGATTTTGAATCGTAATCGAATTAATTAGTTAGGACGATGTTAAAAAAATTAAAATCGTAAAATCGTTTTTTTTTTTTTTTTTTTTTTTTAATTAAATTTTTTAATTTTAAATTTAATTTTCACTTTAACTAGGGTAATTACGTTACGCGGGGCGGCTCTCTCTCATGTACGCATGCTGCTACTTGTCCATTCTCCCAGCTGTAAAGTCTCTCTAGAGGCTGTGATACTGGCTACTAAAGACAGCAGCGCAATGGACTTATTTCAACACCAAACACCAAAAAGCAGAGAGTGAGCACTGAGCGCAGCTTGTTGCACTGCGGGCTGTAGCCTACAAGATAACGATTGCCACAACACACTCACGCGCGCACAGAACACAGACGTTATCACCGGACGATGAAACGTTGCCTTTACAGTTCACATAATAACAAAACAACACGTGAGGCCACTGAGTACTGATAGATTGGCTGTATTCATGGCTGTAACAGCAGCCTCAGCTGACTCACCTGTCCCTGTGTGTCTGAATTTCCCCCTAACTGCTATCGCAGTTCCACGCATTCCTGTTGTGACTTTGTGTTATTCTAGTACAGATATAACTCCGAGCATGGGTGGTCGGAGTTAGACACTAATTATCTCACGGAGGAACACGCAAATCCACCAGTGTCAAGTTAGCAAGCGCAAGCCAGGAAGTTAAGCATAGCAGCGGCAAGCTAAAACAGGAAGTTGAGTTGTTCTGCCTTCAGAGTAAAAGCGTAAATTGTCAATTATGGAAAAAATGGGGAAAAAGAGCTCTGCAGGGCAACAAATGTTTAAAGAAGTATAATAGTATAATAAATCGAAATCGAAATCGAAAATCGAGTTTTGAGAGAAAAAATCGTCAATTTTAGTTTTAGGCAAAATCGCACAGCCCTACTTACACGTTTACACCATTGGTTGTGTGATATGTTGGTAGATCTTCATTGGTTGTCTGATATGTTGGTAGATCTTCATTGGTTGTGTGATATGTTGGTAGATCTTCATTGGTTGTCTGATATGTTGGTAGATCTTCATTGGTTGTGTGATATGTTGGTAGATCTTCATTGGTTGTCTGATATGTTGGTAGAGGTCAAGGAACTGCAGTTTTGGTACTTTCGCAATGGCCTCAATGTGCGAAAACAAAAGTGCCCCTCCCTTAAGGACTATGTCCATCATCTCCGGAACATTATGCGGTACGGCTGCGAACAGACCCACACTCATGTAATCTGTCAGACGCATGCGGGATGCGACAACAATAGAACAGGTGCGTATATTTTTCCGTACCGCATGTATTGCCCATATATTATCATGAGCGAGAACTTCGAGAAGAGTCTGTTCCAGCAGTTTTACTGGATCAAAACGCAGCCGTAACGCATCTGGTGGACATTGGGTGTGACTGTCCAGCTCTGCCTGGGATGCAGCGGTATGAGTTTTGGACGGTATGATAACCTTGGACAAAAATACCACGGTTTCACGGTATCGCGGTATTGCGGACCATTTGTGTTTTTACAATAGCCGAAATATTCCCATACAGCCGACGTCGTCTTTTAGATGGGGGGAAAGTTCAGGGGGGTCCTTGAGGCTCCTCTCTACTGTGCTCTATTCTAGGTAGGCATGCAGCCAGGGGGAGGGGCCGCGTAAGCTGCACTCTGCAAGCGACCTGGGCACTTTGTTTTGGGGAAAC
>NC_139634.1:43716675-43720736 GCF_964638095.1 Poromitra crassiceps | reverse complement strand
TAACAGGGGCGGACTGGGATCATAATTCAGGCCGGGCATTAGGATACCAAGCAGGCCAGGCCGATACGGGCCGGCATGTGTGCCGGCGTCCGTAGGGCGGCGGCGAAAAATTTGGGCTGTTTGAAGCCCAATTTGGGCCGTTTGAAGCTCAATTTGGGCCGTTTGAAGCCAGATTTGGGTAGTTTGAAGCCAGATTTGGGCCGTTTGAAGCCCAATTTGGGCCAAGTCCAATTTTACAATGAGATGCACCCACTTTAAACCTGAATAAAGTAATAAAACCACTAGTAAACAAGTAGGCGGCGCCTGGCCTGCTGTTCAGTGAGTGGCCTGGCCTGGCCTAAAAAAAAAAAAAAAAAAAAAAAAAAAATTTTGCAGGCCAGGCCAGGCCACCGGGCATTTGCCCGACGTGCCCGATTATGCAGTCCGCCACTGCTCCTTAACATACACAAATAGTGTAGTAGCCGTACTGTACCGTACTGTAGCTGTTACCATTAAGTATGTCTAATGTTTAATTGTATGTTTAACAAGGAATATGCTATTTGCACCTGTATGTCAAATACGCCGAATTTAAAATGTTTAAGCACGTCTAAAGTATGCACATGACATGTGCACTAGGGATGCACCGATTGCCATTTTCTTGGCCGATTCCGATTTCCGATTTTTGAATAGTCTGACTTGCCGATACCGATTTTTGCCGATTCCGATTTTCTTTTCTAAAAACAACAATTGACAGTTTACACAAACGTTTTTGTAACTTTGTTTGAAAATTAAGATTCATAGAACAATTCTTACATCTAATGGGGATCCAAATAATCTTATCTTATCTTATCATTTGCATGAAGTAGGACCATCTCACTCAAACACATCTCAAAATAAAAGTGTTCCAGGTTAGGCTACTGGACAGAGCTTTTTTGTGCAAATACAATGAATACAAAAATTAAATTAAATCCAATAGCCTATATTCCACAGCTATCATGCATTTACTTTTCCAAAAGAAAACAGGTGCAACAGAACATCAAAATGATCCATGGACAAGGAGTTTATAGACTGGCTCCAGACCAGTCCTCTTGAGTAGAGGGGAAATGAGTTTATGAGTTACAGTAACGATCTTCAGTCTGAATATCAGGCGGAGTTTACACACAGTCCGAAGTTTGGTATGCGTATTTTTATCTGCCATCCGAAAAAATATCGTCACGCACAGAAATCCTTGCACACTTGTGAGTCCGATGCATTTTTATTATTATGTCCGTCGTTCTATTTGCAATACGAAACAAATAGTCTCTCCTGTATCTACGTTACAACATGACTGACAGGCTGAGGCACCAGCGCTGATGTGGAATGGAAAAGGCAGGTCGGGGAATGGTTATGCTGGACACAATGCTCGCGTTCACCTCGCCAAGTCGGCTGTGCACTGTGGCCGGGTGCAGCAGCACTGCTTCCCGGGTAGAGAGAGCAGAGAGAGGGGGGCCAGTGAGGTGAAGCGAGCCGCTCAGACTGGACTCCAGCCGAGCGGGACTCGGCCGCATCTCTGTCTCCACGGCTTATTTTCGACTTGCATGTGTGACAAACTGCAAGATTTGTCTACTTCACTGACGGTGAAAAAAATCCACAACGAGGAAGGTATGCTGGCGTGTGTGGTGCGGTGGCTGGGGGCCTGTCTCGGTGCTTTGGGGTGCGCGCACGTCATGTGAAAATCGGCTCACAGAATCAGCTATTTAGAGTGACCGGCGCAGATCACCGATCGAGGCCGATCACGTGAAAATCGGCCATTTCCGGTCACGTGCCGATCGATCGGTGCATCCCTAATGTGCACCTATGTACAGTGAATATGCCACTGTCTCTGACTTGTCTTATCACTCTACTGCCTTATTGCTTGTTGTGTCTCTTGTTGTTTTTGCACTCATATGCCCTGTTATATTTGTACTATGTTGTAAACGGAGTCCACAGCACAAGAATTTCACACGTGATACTTGTACCATGGAGTGACAATAAAAATCTTGAATCTTGAATCTCTTGAATCTTGAATCTTAGTTTGATTGAGGCTGACGAAGGTTGGTTGTTCCAGCCAGCAGGCAGCGGGCGTAGCTAACGTAGCTAGCTAACATGGCGCAGTGATACTGTGATGCGGTCACAGGTCTGACTTGTTTTTTACAACGGCTTCCAAACACAGCTCAGCCAATCACAATCAAGGACGGGAATAACACTAATACTGTACATCTGTAAAAAATGTAAATGAGTCATATAGTTAATATGTTCTTTCCCTAACCACAACATCCTTACTATACTTATTGGGTCTGTCTGAAACTCAAGTGAGCTCCTATCACCTAGCTACCTAACTAGATACTTGATTAATTAGGTAACTCATTTTAATATAGGTGGATGAAAAATAATTAGTTTCAGACGTCCTCATTCTTGAAGGTAGCATTGCACGCAGACAGGTCACACTGGTGCTGTTTCCATTGAATCTACAAGACCAAGATTGATCAAGTTGAATCCCAAAGCATTTGGCAATAAATTTGTATAAAACGCATGGCTGGGGGCTGTTTTCTCTAACGTTATACTCAGGGCCGTAACCAGAGTTCCGAAATAGGGGAGGTCCAGCAAGGGGAGGCGGATTCGGCGGCGCCCGTGAGTTTTCCCCCCCCCCTTTTTTAGCCATATTTAGAGTAATATATCATTTTAAATCAACATTAGGATTATACTGTTGTGATGTCATTATTCAGTATATTCTCTTTCATGTCACCACCTGCTCAGCTCTCCTGTCAACATAATTGTAACTAACAAACACAAACTGTTTTAGCCAAATTCATATCAAAATGACACCTACAAACACAGGTACACAACCCAAGCCGTACACAACACACAAAGTCATCATCGATAATAAAAAAAACATACAGAGGGACATTTATTTATTCCTGATAGGAACGATTGAAAAATAAAATAAAATATATTATGTTGTTTTTAACTTTACACCACCTCTTTTTGTTACTTATTGGGTCATGAAACTGAAACCATGCATATAGCCACCTGCATACCTGACTTCGGGAGCTTGGCAATTGGCATCATGCATGATTACAATGAGATGCACCCACTTTAAACCTGAATAAAGTAATAAAACCACTAGTAAACCAGTAGGCGGCACCTGGCCTGCTGTTCAGTGAGTGGCCTGGCCTGGCCTGGCCTGCAAAAAAAAAAAAAAAAAAAAAAAAAATTTTTTTTTTTTTGCAGGCTGAAATATTAGGGGAGGTCCGGACCTCCCCGTGCTCATAGCTAGTTACGGCCATGGTTATACTACTTTTATAATCCAGAAAGGTCGAGGCTTCACAGGCTACCGTGAACACTTTTAATTTGAAGGCGAAAAAGGGAAATGGTACATATGAACTGATAGAATTGACAGACCAGTGTCAATTCAATCTACGAATACACCATTTCCCCTTTCCGCCTTCAAATTAAAAGCGTAAAACCCAGCGAATGAAAATGTTACAAACGCTACAAATGGGAAGTAATGACAGCTTATCATTTAATAAAGCACAGTTAAAACGAACTCCACTTACACTTGAAGGTCTGCAATGGTGCTATCATCCTGGCTGTGTAGTCCTGCTTTGGGGCGGGCGGAGCAAGTTCTCTAATGTTAGTTATATTAGCAACCTAACTAGTGGCTGCTGTCCAGAACACCGGCAGGTAAGATGCTTCCTACTATTGTTCAAAAGTGACTTTCCTGACACTGTACAAACATCTGACTGCACTCAATTTAAGTAAAGGTTGACGTTATTGACTATCCTAGAATAAAAATGAAAAGAAAGTGAAATATGTTTGTCATTTAGCCAACGTTGTTTCACTTTTTTCTGATGCGGTCGGCTTTGTGGGCGTCGCCATTAGGGGCTCGCTTGGCTCGCTTCGTTCTTCTTCGTCGGTTGTAAGGGGTGCAAGGTATCATGGGATATCCTAACAAAACAAAGGTACCATGGTATGGTTCCTCGAAAATTATCCATAACCAGGTACCTAGAGAGGTTGCAAATTCAGTGAACTTATGTATCAAACTGGTTTCAGACAGCCTAATT
>NC_139634.1:43706675-43711675 GCF_964638095.1 Poromitra crassiceps | reverse complement strand
TTACACACACGCTGCACAGGGACGCGTTACACACACGCTGCACAGGGGCGTGTTACACACACGCTGCACAGGGGCACATTACACACACGCTGCACAGGGGCACATTACACACACGCTGCACAGGGGCGCGTTACACACACGCTGCACAGGGGCGCGTTACACACACGCTGCACAGGGGCGCGTTACACACACGCTGCACAGGGGCGTGTTACACACACGCTGCACAGGGGAGCGTTACACACACGCTGCACAGGGGCGCGTTACACACACGCTGCACAGGGGAGCGTTACACACACGCTGCACAGGGGCGCGTTACACACACGCTGCACAGGGGCGCGTTACACACACGCTGCACAGGGGCGTGTTACACACACGCTGCACAGGGGCACATTACACACACGCTGCACAGGGGCACATTACACACACGCTGCACAGGGGCGCGTTACACACACGCTGCACAGGGGCGCGTTACACACACGCTGCACAGGGGCGCGTTACACACACGCTGCACAGGGGAGCGTTACACACACGCTGCACAGGGGCGTGTTACACACACGCTGCACAGGGGCGCGTTACACACACGCTGCACAGGGGCGTGTTACACACACGCTGCACAGGGGCGCGTTACACACACGCTGCACAGGGGCGCGTTACACACACGCTGCACAGGGGCGTGTTACACACACGCTGCACAGGGGCGTGTTACACACACGCTGCACAGGGGCGCGTTACACACACGCTGCACAGGGGAGCGTTACACACACGCTGCACAGGGGCGCGTTACACACACGCTGCACAGGGGCGCGTTACACACACGCTGCACAGGGGCGTGTTACACACACGCTGCACAGGGGCACATTACACACACGCTGCACAGGGGCACATTACACACACGCTGCACAGGGGCGCGTTACACACACGCTGCACAGGGGAGCGTTACACACACGCTGCACAGGGGCGCGTTACACACACGCTGCACAGGGGCACATTACACACACGCTGCACAGGGGCACATTACACACACGCTGCACAGGGGCACATTACACACACGCTGCACAGGGGCACATTACACACACGCTGCACAGGGGCACATTACACACACGCTGCACAGGGGCACATTACACACACGCTGCACAGGGGAGCGTTACACACACGCTGCACAGGGGCGCGTTACACACACGCTGCACAGGGGCGCGTTACACACACGCTGCACAGGGGCGCGTTACACACACGCTGCACAGGGGCGCGTTACACACACGCTAGTCTCGCTGGCCAGCCTCCTCTCCCTTCCGTCCGAGGAGTCTGGCGCCACGGAAACAGGCAACAGGGATAAACCCTCCCCTGCTCTACTCTGCTCTCCCATTGGAGCGACACTGTTTCTGAATGAAGCCAATGCGGAAGTGCCAAAAACTGCAGTTCCTCGAATGGCCACTTGAGACTGGCTGCAAAAGTCGTTCCGCATCTACACCCATGTTAAAATGCTCCAGCCTGGTTAAAAGCATGCGGATCCGCGAACTCACATTCTGCGATTCCGTCTAGACTACGAGTTGTGCACAGTAATCTCAGTGGGTGGAAGTAGCTAGTCCTTCAGCCAATCAGCATCGGATCCAGCGAAATCCAAATCCACTCGGAAGAACGGCGAAAACGTATTTTCCACCAAGAAACTCCAGTCTATTTCTGCAATAACTGCACTTTATGGCTGTTTCAACTCGATGAACGTCAACGTTACTGCTCGAGCCGGAGAGCCATGGAGGCAGCCATTACTGTTTTGTCAGCAGCGTTTCTGATTGGCCGGTTACGATGTCAACTTATGAGGCAGGTCCCCGATTGGCCCGTGCACTTGATTGTTTCTGAAAACAGCCTGTTTACAGCCTGTTTAAACCCTGCTTACAGCCTGTTTACAAACAACACATTCAGTCTGTTTATTTGTCTCTAACAGCTGTTTATACATGGCTGCAAAAAGGAGTGTGATTGTATAGAAGTCAATGAGAAAATGACCTTACTTCTCACTTGGTTTATGACCTCGGTAAACCCTTCATGAGATCTCAATCTCTAGGTTCAAGGCTTCGTCATGATGTCCGTTTTGTAAAGGATGATCCCATTTAGAGTCAAACAGTCAAATAGATCGGCAGGTCGCAGGTCGGTTGGCAGCGATCTGCTGCTTCTGTCACACACAAAAATGACTAACTCAAAACTTCAAAACGACTCCAAAAAAAAATCAATGGTGCATATTTTAGTCTATGGTTTCCACGGTGTTTGTCTTGAAGCCCACCTCTCTCTCTCTCTCTCTCTCTCTCTCTCTCTCTCTCTCTCTCTCTCTCTCTCTCTCTCTCTCTCTCACACACACACACACACACACACCTGACAGACTCACAGCATGGTCAACATCAGGGCACAGAGTGCAGCCAGATGTTCAGACTTGCTACAGGAGAGAGAGAGAGAGAGCGAGAGCACTATCCTCTTCCTCACTCGCCCTAATTGGCCGGCGCGCTGCAACGGCAGGTCGTTAGAGTCACCTCCACGCTCGTTAGATATGCAGATTAACGGGGGGAGGGGCGGCGGCCTGACGGCGGCGGGAGCTTCTGTGTTATTGTATCATGTGAGGGAAAGTACAGAGCGATAATGACGGCATGTCACATGTCCATAAAGCCATAATGATGCATGAAGGTCCCTCCATGTTTAGGACATCACTGGGCTGATTTATGGGTAATTAACTGGAGATGATCTTCTGAAGTTGACTCTTAAACACCCCACGTGGAAGAATGGTGGAGCAATTATAGTCAACTTGAAGTATCAAGCATTTTGTATTGCCTATGAGTGAATGGGATGTGACCCATATGCTTCAATACGCTTCGGAGGAGCCATACTGGAACAAATATAGCAACATAAACACGCATCATCCGTCATCTCATATAAATCCAGTCTCAGAAGCTCTCTGTTGAGTCACACACAGTCCTCAACATGTTACAAACTACAGCTCATTGACTTTTAAACACCTTGCCATGTTTTATGTTTCATTTTGTTGCCTTTTATTTCTGTTTGTTCTTCCATCTTGTTTTTCTTTATAGGCCTATTGTTTGCTTTGATGTCATTGCTTTTAATATTGGTTAATATTTTTAGGTAAGAGACCTCGCATCATAAGCCCATTAGGGTTTCTTGTCTCGGCACCTGCACAATATTTTCATCCTTTAGTATTCTTTTGTTTGTTCTTGATTTTATTATGTGCTAGAAAAGTGACTGTAAGGGCCTGTGTACACCTAGCGTCTTTTTCCGACGTTAAACGCTGGGAATGCGCTGGGGAACGCTGATCCCAGTGCACAATATACAAGGAAGCAGTCTGCAAGTAACGTTAGTTCAGCTTGATAGCTGACAGCTAGCAAGCTAACAACACAGGTAGGCTACGCTATTAAAAGCAGTAAGCACAACACTCACCAGAAATATTAAGTGTCTAGCCGATCTGCTCCCACAATTGAGCCTTTCTGTCTCTGTTGCGATAGTTTTTCCATATGATTAGTTACCAGAAAAGGAGCAGCCGACACCAGCGTCTTTCTGAAAAGTTAAAATATTTTCAGCTGGAAGCGCTGGGAGTCGGCGCACAAAAACGCAGAAAAAAGACGCTGGGCGCTGTGCACTTTCTCTACACGTCCGTGTGCGCTCGCATACGCTCTCCTCCCATTGGAAACAATTGAAAATAGACGCTGGACCTGAGGAAAAGACGCCAGGTGGACACAGGCCCTTAAGCTGTAATGTGCTAAATAGATAAAAGAATATAATCCATGGGACACAGGAAGTCATTTAGAGTTGGGGTTACTGAGACAAGCCAATATAATGATGTCACTTCAGAGCTGTTAAAATAACTGTTCAGAGCTGTTAAAATAACTGTTCAGAGCTGTTAAAATAACTGTTCAGAGCTGTTAAAATAACTGTTCAGAGCTGTTAAAATAAATCTTCTTCTTCTTCTTCTTCTTCTTCTTCTTCTTCTTCTTCTTCTTCTTCTTCTTCTTCTTCTTCTTCTTCTTCAGCAGTATTATAAACATGTATTTCAATATTCAAAGAGAAAAATAGAACAATAGAAATAGAAAACAAATGGAGAAAATACACATTTTGTATTGATTTGTTTAGCCTTTACCCTTGCAGTTACAGCTCCCCGCCAGGAGGGGGTGCTACAGCCCCCTAAGCACGCCTAGTGCTTATTGATGTAACTGTCTTTATGCTGCCGGTTTGGCCAGGTCGCTCTTGGAAAAGAGGTTTTAATCTCAATGAGTTTCTACCTGGTTAAATAAAGGATATTGATTGATTGATTGATTGATAGTCCCAGCGTCACTGGATTGTAACGCAACTAAAGAAAAATAGACATTTGCCAACGTTCTCCGTTACCTATAACAGCCTGTGGGCTGATTTCTATGTGTAGGACTTGGGGTCGGGTTTTGGTGGAAAATCGACACGATGTGACGTTTCACGCTCCCGAACTGGCCACTTTTCTACAGCGCTCAGCCACTAAACCAGAGGAGAACATCCAACAGGCTGCGACACTAGCTAACGTTAGCTTAGACATGGAGTCCAACAAAGAGTACACCTAAACACAAGAAGAATAAACATCTATCTAGTGAAGCCGTCTGGCCAAACAGCCGCAATGTGACCGACGTCGGGGGGAAACTATTGTCAACAATGTGCTTTTGGATTGTTTAGCATCTTGTGTCAACCTTTTACCATTACACTCTCTGCAGAGGACCTGATAACTCAGTGTTGTACCAGAATGAATGGCTGTGGCTTTAGCTGGCTAATGGCTAGCTAATAGCTTAATAGATAACTTCAGCTTGCTTGCTAATGCTATTTCTCAGATACCAAGCCAATTTCCCATCCAGATAAGCCCCCCTGGGAGCTGACGTCTTGTGTGGATAACGTCCGCTAATTCACCCCAGACTACCGGGGCTTATTATTTGTCCGGTAGGCTACTTTATGAGCTAACATTACCAAAGCAACGAACACATCCAACCATC
>NC_139634.1:43689175-43699175 GCF_964638095.1 Poromitra crassiceps | reverse complement strand
AGTGACTTCCATATCTAACAGTCTTTTCATCATGTTGATGGTACAGTGACTTCCATATCTAACAGCCTTTTCATCATGCTGCTGGTACAGTGACTTCCATAGGGAGAATGGTGGCTCTGTCATGCCCCCGCCGCCCTCCAAACGCCTGTTCCTGCACTATGGATTTTTGGTGTCCGCGTCCCGGAGAGTTTCCTGGAAATTTTGACTCCATTTTGTCCACAGCTCCTTCAAATTAAAAGTATCCGATGAGAAACTAAAGGGACACTTTTATTGTGTATTAAAGGCACTATGTGTAAGATTCTGCACTATTAAATATCACCAAACCATTACCTTGTATATATTGAGGACTTACAGTGATTTATTTCTGCGTTTACAACTAAGCCACGCCCCCTCCCTGTGTTGTGATGGCCCTCTTGGAGAGTAGAGCTACTACCCGAACCTGTTTACATAGAAACCCCTCCCCCGAGTGGCCGACCTAGTGAGCCCCTCCCAGCCCACAGCCCAAAACAGAATTTTGTAGACCAAGATGGCGGAACCCTGATGCGGGCATTCCTGACATTCCATTCCCTGATCCACCTTATATATGCGGTTTCATACTTTAGCCAAATCGCCGCCGAAAAGAAATATGTCAGACCAGAGTCAACCTTGCCGGTCTGGCTTTCACTAGATGGAGAGCCCTACGAGCAGCTATATCTGGCCTGCAAAGTGACTCGGAGCTGGCGTGTTCTCCTGTACTTACACACGGTAAGTAACGTTATCGCGTTTGCATGTCCCATTTCAGTAACGTTACGCATGATAGCGAAATGTACAAGTTGTTATCGATATTGTGAATTTGTTCTGTGAATGTTGTAATCACTTGGCAAACTGTTGCTTTTCACGGCTATTCAAATGACTTTACACTGCTAGTGTAGCCTGCTGCAGGATTTGATTAGCTTGTCGTTCGTGTATAACTTATACACAGACATTCTGGTGACAAGTTGACATGAATGACATAACGTTACTTCCCATTACAAATTTCGCATGCATTTTCTGTTATAATTACCTCCAGTTGCTGTCACTATGACGCAGAACGGTATAGTAATGTGAGAAAGGCCATGGAGAAAAGCTAGCTTCGCTAATGTTAGCAGTTTGTTTTTCTATTCTGTCTAAGCAACGTTACATTAGAAAATAGCTGTAACACCGTCCAAACAAATCAAGGTTTGGTAAAAGTATCTAATTCATGACAATGTGGAGGAACCCTGCCTTGATATCTACCAGCTACAAAATAGATGATTCAAATTAATACTAAACACGTTTCCATTTGTCTGATTTTCAAGGTGCCAGTTATCCAGTCATCCAGAAGATGACAAGATAGAAAACAAGTGGACCCACCATTATGATATTTGAGATGGAGAAATTGTGCTTTTATAGCAAACCTGTATAATACATGTTCTATCATCTTTGATGTTTAGATGTTTGCTGTCTGCAATCTTCTGTACACCAATAAAGTTGATATGACTTCATCCATGTCTCTTGGCCACTATTCTCCATTGTAACATTAGATTTGCCTAAAGCTGAGTGTGTCTAGCTACAGTAGCCTAGTGCCTACCAGTATTTGTGTTTCTGTGTATATATAGCCTACTTTATATACCGTAAATTCCGGACTATAAGCCGCGGCTTTTTTCCCGTTTTTTGGCCCTGCGGCTTATATAACGGTGCGGCTTATCTATGGATTTTTTCAGAAAAAAAAAAAAATACAAATAAAATCTCTCTTTTTTAGCACTCTTTCTAACTATAAATCCACTTCTGTTTTAATTTCCTCTCTTGCCCTCTTTTCACCACACCGCGGACACTGTGTGCACTGTAAAAATAAACAACGGTGGTGTTGTGTTATGTTGTTTTGTTGAAATGTTACGGTAATACGGTAAATGGGAGCTTCCTCAAACAGCCATCTCTTTCCCGACAATCCCCTCTGTGCGTGACCACTTACATATGGTAATTACGGTAAGCAAACGGCCACTCGGCCAACAACTCCCTCCCCCGACTACCAGGAGAAAATCACAAACTTCGGCGAATTCACACAAAGGAAGATCAAGGAATATTCACAACAAGACGAGCAGTAGAAGCAACACTCTCACTTACCATGGGGAAGGTACGCAGAAATTCACACGACGCAGCTTTCAAGTTGAAAGCAGTCAATCTCGCATTAAAAGAGGGAAACAGAGCAGCAGCGCGTAACCTGGGCATCGACGAGTCAATGGTGAGGCGTTGGACGGTGCAGCAGGAGGAACTGTCTCAGTGCAAGAAGACCAAAAAGTCCTTCAGAGGTCATAAAAGCAGATGGCCCGAACTTGAAGATTCCCTTGAAGATTGGGTGTTGACCCAGAGAGCAGACGGCCGAGGCGTTTCCACGGTGCAGATCCGACTGAAGGCCAAAACAGTCGCCACCGAAATGAAAATTGAACATTTCATAGGTGGCCCATCTTGGTGCTTCCGATTCATGAGACGAAAGGGACTGTCCGTCCGGGCGAGAACTACTGAACAACTCCCTCCCGACTACCAGGAGAAAATCACAAACTTCGGCGAATTCACACAAAGGAAGATCACGGAATATTATAGGAGTGTGAAAACATCCACAATCACCAACGGGTTCCAAAACGCTGGACTGCTGCGGGATGAAGAGGATGACGCCGCCACAGCTGGCGCTGAGGGCCGTCAGAGGCTTCAGAGGCTGTTCGATGCCGACAGTGACGAAGAGGAGTTCGTTGGTTTTGAGTGACAATGAAGGAGAGAGGAGAGTGGTTGACGAAGCCACCCTGAACCTGTTCGTTTCCGACACTGAAGATGAGGACTTTGGTGGTTTCAGTACGCAGGAAGAAGAGGAAGACGAGGATTAGTGACTTGACTTCTCTGGTTACAGCCGTTTGCTGCACATATAGCCTATTGTTGTGTGATTTTGTCTGGGGATTAGTGACCTGACTTTTGTTTTGTTTTGTTGAAATGTTAATAAATGGGAGCTTCCCCAAACAGCCATCTCTTTCCCGACATTCCTCTCTGTGCACGAACCCTTTCATATGGTAATTAAACATCAAAACACCCGCGGCTTATAGTCCGGTGCGGCTTATATATGTAAAAAACAGTCAATTTTGGTGCTGCGGCTTATATACCGGTGCGCCTTATAGTCCGGAATTTACGGTAATAGACAGTGTATGTGATGTTTCTCAGTACATTGATTTCACAACTTCGTTTATCAGAAAAAATACTTTATTTGCAAAACTAAAATATGGGCTACACAAGAATGACGTGACCAGTTCCATCAGCTATGCGGTTCTTCAGGATGTCGACAAGATCTGCTATCGTCCTACAGCCGACCTTCCTCTCTGCGACCCTGTCTCCTCTTTGTCCCACTGGTGCTAGCCTGGGCTTCAGGCATACAGCTTGGTTTGCCTGCCTATAAAAAACAGCAGTGATTCAAGCGTTTGAAATTAGTTTGAACAACTCTAACAATGAGAAAATACTAGCGTTGCACTATGAATACATTTTGGCCATGTCTTGGTATTAGCAGACGAACAAAAACACAGGCTAAGCTACTCACTGTTGACAGACAGCTGTGGTTAGCTAGCGATGTCCCCAACATTGAATTGAAATCATCCTAATTTAGCTATGTCAACCTGGTTTTAGACAACGTGATTGATCGGTTAGCAGATTATACAAATAAGTCTTACCAAGCGGACTATTGTCAATATCCTAAAGGTTTATGACTATCATGTGAAATTTGTCATTACTCAAGCCAAATACATAGCCGAGATGCATTTGTGCTTGTTTTATGTACTTACGTCTGCAGTAGGTAGGCTATGCACAAAATAGTTGTTTATATCTCCGTTGCTTGGGAGGGAGGGAGGGAGGGAGGGAGGGAGGGAGGCGGGGGAACCAGGAAGTGCTCTGCGCTGGTGGGTGGGATCGAGATTGTTTGGGTAAACAACTTTTGTTATGGTTTGAAATGGCGACATCTAGTGGACAAAAAAATCACACATAGTGCCTTTAACTCATTCTCTGCCAAAGACGTACTCGGACGTACTTTTAACAATGGCGTTCTGTGCCAAGGACGTACTCGGACGTACTTTCATGTTTTGCTTGTTTACATTAGATCAGACCCTTTCCCAACCTGTGACATTGTTTCAAGTCAAACTGATGAAAGAAACCCGCTAAATCACGTTTAGTATTTATAGTATAGTCACCCATTTAGCAGTAAACAGAGTCCGAAACAGAGTCCGACGATCATGAGCGGCCATTTGTGCATTGAGCAGCATTTGCGGCCATTGAGCAGCTGCCTGTGATTCCTGTGTGCGTGTGTGTGAGACGAGAGAGAGAGAGAGAGAGAGAGAGAGAGAGAGAGAGAGAGAGAGAGAGAGAGAGCGCGAGCGAGCGAGCATAAGGGTTAATTTGGTCCGTCCATTCTTGGACTATCTGGTCAATAAGTTCCAGGAAGTAAAAGTCAGTAAAAACTTTTTTTTTTTTTTTTTTTTTTTTGGGAAAACAAATACTGTATATGTCTGATGTGTCACTGAGGCAAAAAATAAAAGGCTCAAAAGAGAGTTCTGCTTGAAACGGTGTCCTTCACTAAAAACCTCTTTTTATCATATTTCTGTCCAAAGGAGGGCATTTTTAGTGAAAACAAGCTAACTTCCACTGCTTGTAACTAAACAAGGAAACATGGGAGAGTTTCAGTTTTTTACAAGGGGTAAGAAGAGAGTCTCTGCTTTATTGTGAGATATGTTGTGTAATTTTATTCCTAGCACAGAATATTCTGTGGGTCCTGGAAGATCAGGAAATATGCTCAAAATCCTGGCACTGGGAGCACACAGACCGAAATGACCCTGGCAGAGAATGAGTTAAGAGGCAGCAATGTGCCTGCTCGATTGAGTGAATACTTTATTGACAACAAGTAAAGAAGCATCATAGTACAACAATGTCTCAAGTGCTGCTCAAATGGATCAAAACACAATAGAGCCATAGGCTTGTTTCCATTGTGGTCCATTTACATCAAACATCAAACATAAAACGGCACGAGAAAACATGCATGGTCGAGCACAAAGACATGACATGACATCGTAAATAAAGTGCGAGTATACCTCACCTAAAACTCATAAAACCAACAAATATTAAAATAACTTAAAACTGTAAAAACAATATAAAAACAACTCATAACAAAATAAATAAAAGCCAAAACTTAAGACCAATTTAATTCGCTGCTGAGCCATGATTGGGCATTCCACATCACCTAGCAGAGTTTTTACCGAAGCATGTCCTACATTTTGGATGGACCACAGGGTCCGTGGGGCTCCCTCTTGTCCTGTATTTGTGGACATCACTTACCTTATTAAAATAATTTACGAGATACTTGGGGACCGTTTCCTTGAGCACCTTAAAAAGCAGAAGCATTTTAAGCTATTATTATATTTCATTTTTCCAGCATATGGAGAATATAACGTGTTGTCCTCTGCAGATGAACCTGAACCTGATTCTTAACTTAGTGCTGTTCCTACATACAGTACCTGTGTTAAACCCAGTGCAGTGTTACACTCAGTGTTCTGCATTATAAACATCACTTGGCCAGCAGCACCACTGACCCTTGTTACACACACACACACACACACACACACACACACACACACACACACACACACACACACACACACACATACACACACAAGCACACACACACTGACCTGTGTTCCCCTTTTATCTGTGTGACCTGCATCATAAATACAGCATCCTCCACTAAGCTCAGCTGTTTTAGAGAGAGAGAGAGTGTGTGTGTGTGTGTGTGTGTGTGTGTGTGTGTATGTGTGTGTGTGTGTGTGTGTGTGTGTGTGTGTGTGTGTGTGTGTGTGTGTGTGTGTGTGTGTGTGTGTGTGTGTGCGTGCGTGTGTGCGTGTGTGCGTGCGTGTGTGCGTGCGTGCATGCGCTCACGTTGGCAGGGGTGCCTTGAATTATGATTATCAGGGTTTGGATCTTGCATGCCAATGTGTGTGTTATCCGTCAACGTGTGTGTGTGTGTGTGTGTGTGTGTGTGTGTGTGCGCGCGCCGTGCCAACAGGTTAATTGAGGGGAGGGCCTCTAAACCGTTGCCCTGGGAGACGCTCTCCTGTCCGTCACCTCATTGGTGATTCAGTGCCGCGCGCTAATGAAGGAGCGCTAGCAGCTCGCGGCGGCGGAGCTCCAGGAGGGACGGAGAGAGGGGGCCAGGCAGCGAGCCGTGCCCGCCAGCAGAGACTCACGGCCGGGCCACCGGGGAGGTGCCCCCCCCCCCTCCACGGCCGAGCCTTTGGAGCTCAGAGAGCAGGATAATCCTTACAGCACACAGAGGACTGAGAGCAGACCTAACACAGAGGATTAACCAACAAACACTGCTGCTCCTCTTCTCCTCTATCCACCAGCTCTCCTTCTTTTCATCTTCTTAACCCACCTCCTTCTCTGCTCCTCCTCACACAGTACCTCCCAAGCTGAAGCTCCTCCTCCTCACACAGTACCTCCCAAGCTGAAGCTCCTCCTCACACAGTACCTCTCAAGCTGAAGCTCCTCCTCACACAGTACCTCCCAAGCTGAAGCTCCTCCTCACACAGTACATCCCAAGCTGAAGCTCCTCCTCACACAGTACCTCCCAAGCTGAAGCTCCTCCTCACACAGTACCTCCCAAGCTGAAGCTCCTCCTCACACAGTACCTCCCAAGCTGAAGCTCCTCCTCACACAGTACCTCCCAAGCTGAAGCTCCTCCTCACACAGTACCTCTCAAGCTGAAGCTCCTCCTCACACAGCACCTCCCAAGCTGAAGCTGCTCCTCACACAGTACCTCTCAAGCTGAAGCTCCTCCTCACACAGTACCTCCCAAGCTGAAGCTGCTCCTCACACAGTACCTCTCAAGCTGAAGCTGCTCCTCACACAGTACCTCCCAAGCTGAAGCTGCTCCTCACACAGTACCTCTCAAGCTGAAGCTGCTCTTCCTCACACAGCACCTCACAAGCTGAAGCTCCTCCTCCTCACACAGTACCTCTCAAGCTGAAGGTCCTCCTCACACAGTACCTCTCAAGCTGGAGCTCCTCCTCACACAGTACCTCTCAAGCTGAAGCTGCTCCTCACACAGTACCTCCCAAGCTGAAGCTGCTCCTCACACAGTACCTCTCAAGCTGAAGCTCCTCCTCACACAGTACCTCTCAAGCTGAAGCTCCTCCTCCTCACACAGCACCTCACAAGCTGAAGCTCCTCCTCCTCACACAGTACCTCTCAAGCTGAAGCTCCTCCTCACACATCACCTCCCAAGCTGAAGCTGCTCCTCACACAGTACCTCTCAAGCTGAAGCTGCTCCTCCTCACACAGTACCTCCCAAGCTGAAGCTGCTCCTCCTCACACAGTACCTCTCAAGCTGAAGCTGCTCCTCCTCCTCACACAGTACCTCCCAAGCTGAAGCTCCTCCTCCTCACACAGTACCTCCCAAGCTGAAGCTCCTCCTCCTCACACAGTACCTCTCAAGCTGAAGCTCCTCCTCACACAGTACCTCTCAAGCTGAAGCTGCTCCTCCTCCTCACACAGTACCTCCCAAGCTGAAGCTCCTCCTCCTCACACAGTACCTCCCAAGCTGAAGCTCCTCCTCACACAGTACCTCTCAAGCTGAAGCTCCTCCTCACACAGTACCTCTCAAGCTGAAGCTCCTCCTCACACAGTACCTCTCAAGCTGAAGCTCCTCCTCCTCACACAGTACCTCTCAAGCTGAAGCTCCTCCTCACACATCACCTCCCAAGCTGAAGCTGCTCCTCACACAGTACCTCTCAAGCTGAAGCTGCTCCTCCTCACACAGTACCTCTCAAGCTGAAGCTGCTCCTCCTCCTCACACAGTACCTCCCAAGCTGAAGCTCCTCCTCACACAGTACCTCTCAAGCTGAAGCTCCTCCTCACACAGTACCTCTCAAGCTGAAGCTCCTCCTCACACAGTACCTCCCAAGCTGAAGCTCCTCCTCACACAGTACCTCTCAAGCTGAAGCTCCTCCTCACACAGTACCTCTCAAGCTGAAGCTCCTCCTCACACAGTACCTCTCAAGCTGAAGCTCCTCCTCCTCACACAGTACCTCTCAAGCTGAAGCTCCTCCTCACACAGTACCTCTCAAGCTGAAGCTGCTCCTCCTCACACAGTACCTCTCAAGCTGAAGCTCCTCCTCACACAGTACCTCTCAAGCTGAAGCTCCTCCTCACACAGTACCTCTCAAGCTGAAGCTCCTCCTCACACAGTACCTCTCAAGCTGAAGCTCCTCCTCACACAGTACCTCTCAAGCTGAAGCTGCTCCTCACACAGTACCTCCCAAGCTGAAGCTCCTCCTCACACAGTACCTCCCAAGCTGAAGCTGCTCCTCCTCACACAGTACCTCCCAAGCTGAAGCTGCTGCTCCTCACACAGTACCTCTCAAGCTGAAGCTCCTCCTCACACAGTACCTCTCAAGCTGAAGCTGCTCCTCCTCACACAGTACCTCCTGTGTTGGGTGGGTTAGGTCAGAAGTTCTCAAATGTTTTTCAGTCAAGGACCCTTTACAAGATAGAAAATATACCGGGGACCCCCTCATTCTGATTTGTGATTTTGGGCTAAGCTTAATTGTTTCCACGGTAACGTGCTTGACTTATAAATTGATAGGTTTGTTAGAATGTAATCCATGAACCATTAGATTTAGACATTTAAAGCATTACATATTTTCGTTGGAACTATGAAGCTTTTGCCAAAAAAAGAACGTTTTTATTTTTATTTTCCTGAAAACTTTTCGCGGACCGTGCCCTGGACCCCCATTTGAGAACCACTAGGCTAATGCATTTCCATGTGAGCAGTGAGCACTCAGAGCTGACCATGGTGCTGAATGCTGATTTTGGAGTCAATCAATTGTCCAGACTTTCTAACTTTCTACTCTCTCTACCCCCTCACTCTCTCTCCCCCATCTCTTCCCCCTCCTGTGTCTCTCTCCCTCTCTCTCTAGTATATTGCTCTCTCTCCCCCCCTCTCCCACTCTCTCTCCCCTCATGTCTCTCTGCCCGTCTCTCTTCAGTATCTTGCCCTCTCCCCCGTGCGTGCGTGTGTATGTGCATGCGTGCGTGTGTGTGTGTGTGTGTGTGTGTGTGTGTGTGTGTGTGTGCGTGCGTGTGTGTGTGTTGGGAGTGGATTATCTGCACTCTGGCAGCCAAGCGGAAACCTTTAAT
This sequence comes from Poromitra crassiceps, assembly GCF_964638095.1. NCBI lineage: Eukaryota > Metazoa > Chordata > Actinopteri > Beryciformes > Melamphaidae > Poromitra > Poromitra crassiceps. The sequence continues at coordinate 43,689,962 of NC_139634.1, read as the reverse complement.
GAGAAGTCACTGTTTACTGAGGCCAGAGTGGGACACACACACACACACACACACACACACACACACACACACACACACACACACAGACACACAAACACACGCACGCACGCACGCACACACACACACACACACAAACAAACACACACAAACAAACACACACAAACACACACACACACACACACACACACACACTAACAGGGGGCCTCTGTTTCTGGTCATTTTGAGCATACAAAAACAGAATAGAAAATTTACTTTTCAGGTTTTTTCCGATAATATTTTTGCAAATATGCTTTTTATGATTTTTATTAAAGAAATTGCAAAGAGGGGACTTGCATCCTTGAGTGATGTCTGTCTATCTAAGAGGGGGCCTCCATTACTGCAGTGGAACTGGCTGTACAGGCTGCTGAACACCTGGTGAAGAAAGCTCTGCTATTTCTGAAAAGAGGAGGGAGGTTGTATAATATATTTTCAATAAAATATGAATCTAATTTGTTTTTTTCTGGTTGTGTTAAAGAGCATGGAGCAGGGTAATTCCTTTGCTAAATGTATACTTAACCTTGTTCCTATGTCCATTTGAAAAGCTAATGCATCATTAAAAAAAAAAAAAAAAGTTTGAAAAGTAAAACGACCCCAGAAGTCACTGTAGTGTATATGTAAGTGTCTTAATGTGAAAATTGAGTTCCTCCATAATTCACCTACAAATTGACTGATTGGGCTCTCTAACCTGCACCATGCTCTTTAAGTGGTGACATGGAGAGTCTATTCTGTCTGTGGCCTCTAGGGGTTC
>NC_139634.1:43674175-43681675 GCF_964638095.1 Poromitra crassiceps | reverse complement strand
TCGGGTGGTGCAGGGTTCAGTCGGGTGGTGCAGGGTTCAGTCGGGTGGTGCAGGGTTCAGTCGGGTGGTGCAGGGTTCAGTCGGGTGGTGCAGGGTTCAGTCGGGTGGTGCAGGGTTCAGTCGGGTGGTGCTGGGTTCAGTCGGGCGGTGCAGGGTTCAGTCGGGCGTTCAGTCGGGCGGTGCAGGGTTCAGTCGGGCGTTCAGTCGGGCGGTGCAGGGTTCAGTCGGGCGTTCAGTCGGGCGGTGCAGGGTTCAGTCGGGTGGTGCAGGGTTCAGTCGGGTGGTGCAGGGTTCAGTCGGGCGGTGCAGGGTTCAGTCGGGCGTTCAGTCGGGCGGTGCAGGGTTCAGTCGGGCGTTCAGTCGGGTGGTGCAGGGTTCAGTTGGGTGGTGCAGGGTTCAGTCGAGTGGTGCAGGGTTCAGTCGGGTGGTGCAGGGTTCAGTCGGGGGTGCAGGGTTCAGTCGGGTGGTGCAGGGTTCAGTCGGGTGGTGCAGGGTTCAGTCGGGTGGTGCAGGGTTCAGTCGGGTGGTGCAGGGTTCAGTCGGGTGGTGCGGGGTTCAGTCGGGTGGTGAGGGGTTCAGTCGGGCGGTGCAGGGTTCAGTCGGGCGGTGCAGGGTTCAGTCGGGCGGTGCAGGGTTCAGTCGGGTGGTGCAGGGTTCAGTCGGGTGGTGCTGGGTTCAGTCGGGCGGTGCAGGGTTCAGTCGGGTGGTGCAGGGTTCAGTCGGGTGGTGCAGGGTTCAGTCGGGCGGTGCAGGGTTCAGTCGGGTGGTGCAGGGTTCAGTCGGGTGGTGCTGGGTTCAGTCGGGCGGTGCAGGGTTCAGTCGGGTGGTGCAGGGTTCAGTCGGGTGGTGCAGGGTTCAGTCGGGCGGTGCAGGGTTCAGTCGGGCGGTGCAGGGTTCAGTCAGGCGGTGCAGGGTTCAGTCGGGCGGTGCAGGGTTCAGTCGGGTGGTGCAGGGTTCAGTCGGGCGGTGCTGGGTTCAGTTGGGTGGTGCAGGGTTCAGTCGGGCGGTGCAGGGTTCAGTCGGGCGGTGCAGGGTTCAGTCGGGCGGTGCAGGGTTCAGTCGGGTGGTGCTGGGTTCAGTCGGGTGGTGCTGGGTTCAGTCGGGTGGTGCAGGGTTCAGTCGGGTGGTGCAGGGTTCAGTCGGGCGGTGCAGGGTTCAGTCGGGCGGTGCAGGGTTCAGTCGGGTGGTGCAGGGTTCAGTCGGGTGGTGCAGGGTTCAGTCGGGTGGTGCAGGGTTTAGTCGGGTGGTGCTGGGTTCAGTCGGGTGGTGCAGGGTTCAGTCGGGTGGTGCAGGGTTCAGTCGGGTGGTGCTGGGTTCAGTCGGGCGGTGCAGGGTTCAGTCGGGTGGTGCAGGGTTCAGTCGGGTGGTGCAGGGTTCAGTCGGGTGGTGCTGGGTTCAGTTGGGTGGTGCTGGGTTCAGTCGGGTGGTGCTGGGTTCAGTCGGGTGGTGCTGGGTTCAGTTGGGTGGTGCTGGGTTCAGTCGGGTGGTGCAGGGTTCAGTCGGGTGGTGCTGGGTTCAGTCGGGTGGTGCAGGGTTCAGGCAGAATCTATGCTAATTGGCGGGTTGGGGTCGGGCTCACGCTGTGTCTGCATGTTTATTTCAGGCTAATGCATTTCAATGTGAGGAGTGAGAACTCAGAGCTGTCCATGGTGCTGAATGATGATTTCAGAGTCAATTGACCAGACTTTCTCTCCTTTACTCTCTCCCCCTCTCTCTCTCTCCCCTACTGTATCTCCCCTCTCTCTCTCTCTCCCCTACTGTATCTCTCTCCCCCCTCTCTCTCTCCCCTACTGTATCTCTCTCCCCCCTCTCTCTCTCCACTACTGTATATCTCTCCCCTCTTTCTCCCTTCTCTCTCCCATCTCCCTCTCCTCTCCTCTCGCTCCCCTCTAGTGCAGTCCCGTTGCTTTCCCCCCATTCACACATCATGCTCCCCCCACTCTTCACCCCCGCCTGCCCTCCCGCTGCTTCCACCCCCCCCCCCCCCGCCCATTTGGTCGGCATGCATGAAATTCAACACTGCACTTCATCGGGTCCCCAGCAGCGCACACGGCAAGTTTGAGGTCGATCGGACGAACGGTGCTCGGGATATGTGGAAGCTGTGTTCTGATTGGTCCAATTGCATGGAATTAGACCCTGCACTTTCTCAGGTCACCAGCAGCGCACACGCCACGTTTGAAGTCGATTGGCCAAACGCTCCTCAAGAGAAACCATTGAATGAGCAGTGAGCACTCAGTGCTGTCCATGGTGCTGAATGCTGAATTTGGAGTCAATCAGACCTTCTCTACTTGTTCAAATGTGCTCGCCTAGTTATTTGATTCATCCCACATCTCCTGTTTGCTGTGACCATAGAGCCAATCAACACAGCCATCCTGTTTGCTGTGACTATTCACCTTATTCACCACGCCCACTTTTTCTCTCTTCCGCGTTACACGCAACGTATTTGTTCTTTCGGTTCAGCGCTAGTTGGCGGCCATTTTCAAAATAAAACGTCACTATGAATGAAGTTTGGCAACATTCAGAAGCTACACTGCGGCCAACTTCAGTTACATGTTCATAGCGTTACTGCTGCGAGGAGCCGATGGCTGTACCCGGTCGGCATTTAACGTTAGTTACAAAAGCACGTCGACAGTGTTTTCTCACTGCCAGTAGCCTACAGTAGGGTTTGACAGATAGCTAGTCCGACCGGTGTCAGCACGGTCAGCGCTCTCGGTCCTCGCTGCTCGTTAAAGATTTCCAATAGGCGTTATTCTGATAAACTGGTCACATATATGTTACGTTCTCACCCGACAAATATTGCAACTTTAAAACAGTTTGGTTTTTTTTTAGCTTGAAAACAGCTTTTTGGAAAGTCTAAAAATGACTGCGGTAGGCGTACTCTACTTCCGTGTTTAAAACCGGAAAGACAATTACGAAATGACGTCATGCAGAAGCGTCCATGTATGGGCAAAGAATAAGGTGAATACAGCCAATCAGCACAGCCAGCTCATCCTCACTCTCTGTCTCTCTCACACCTGTTGTGTTATGTTATTGATAGCAAAATGGTTTCAGAAAGGGAAGAGCGTGTATAGATCATATTTATACAGTGACTGCAGTCGTTAGAAACAGACTGAAGCATAAAAAGCCCACTTTTTGTTGTTTTATTGATTTCCAGAAGGCTTTTGATCTTGTTGATCACGATCTCCTTAAATATAAGCTTCACCAAATAGGGGTTAATGGAAAGTTCCATCAAGCTATTACCTCGATATACAAACAACCTGTTGCATGTGTGAAAGTGAACGATTATTTTACAGAATGGTTTTCTACTCCCTCTGGTGTCAAACAAGGGGATGTTTTGTCTCCAACTCTATTCGCCGTTTTCATTAATGATTTGGCCAGAGAGATAAAGCAACTGGGGAAAGGGGTATTATGTGATCAGGTAATTGTAAACATCCTTCTTTATGCGGACGATATTATTTTGCTCTCAGAAAGGGAAGAAGATTTACAAATGATGCTGATATGTGTTAATGAGTGGTGTAAGAAATGGAGACTGTGTATTAATCAAAAGAAATCACAAGTAATGCACTTTAGAAGTCCAGGGAAAGAGAGAAGTTGTTTTCAGTTCTGTATTGGTGACAAACAACTCGAGTTTACAGATAAGTATAAATACCTTGGTTTGTTTTTTGATGAATACATGTCGTTTTTCCATGGTGTTTCTGTTCTAGCAGACTCAGCTAGCAGGGCACTGGGAGGTATTATAGGTAAGACTAAAATGTTGAGAGATATGGGCTACTCTACTTATTCGAAATTGTATCAAACCTGTGTATGTCCTGTCTTAGATTATGTTTCGGGGGTTTGGGGTTTCAAAAGGTTTCAGTTGAATGAACGAGTTCAGAATCGAGCAATCAGATTCTATCTGGGACTTCATAAATATGCCCCCATTTTGGCAGCTAATGGAGATATGGGGTGGGACTCCTGTGAAATTAGGTGGAAGGCCAGTATGGTGGGTCTTTGGAACAGGCTGCTGGGTTTACCACCCAACAGGGTGGCTAGCCATATCTTCTTTTGGGATTTGTTTGTTGATGGGGAATGGGTCTCTGAACTGTATGACTTACTACAGGAATGTGGTCTGGAAGACCATTATTTCCAAAGAAAAACTGTGAATGTGGAGGAATTTAAAAATCGAATCCGGGTTAAATGTCTACAATCCTGGGCTGAAGAAATTTGGCAAAAGCCAAAATTAAGAACATATTGTTTATTTAAAAAAGACTATAAATGTGAAAAATATGTTTTGTATAATTTGCCAAAAAGTCAGAGATCACTCTGTGCACAGATAAGATGTGGCATCCTACCATTACATATTGAAACAGGAAGATACAGAGGGGTAGCTGAGGAGGATAGAATATGTGAATATTGTGAGTTGAATGAGGTGGAAAATGAAATTCATTTCATTTTATATTGTCCTTTGTATCATGACTTGAGAGAAACAATGTTTAAAAGAGTCCATACTCCTGAGCTAAATATGATAGATAGTGAGAACGGAGTAATACTCGAATTTCTTTTTGATAATATTTTTGCATTCTCTGAATTTCTCTCTAAAGCATGGGACAGGAGGAGAAGGTTGACGTACAACTGATAAAGTAGAGTTTATTTTCTATTTATTTTTTTCGTTTTATTTTCGTATTCAGTGCAGGTATGTATGAATGTATATGTATGTATATGTATAGGCATATTATGTCTGCATGTATATATTCTCTAATTTGGGCTGCACTGAAAGCTTCTGGTTGGGTAACATACCAGAATGTTATGTTTTGTTAAATATTGAATGTTGATGTGTCTGATAATCCCATGTGGGATGGGTCATGTAATTGTCCTGACACGAAAATAAAATATTCATTCATTCATTCATTCGATACACTGCCTCACTGTCCAGCCTTTTCTGACAACCCCCCCCCCCCATCAATCAATTTCGATATTTCAGTTACAATACCAATTTTGCTTGGATATGAGAGAGATGGTGAAAAGAGTGAATGCTGCTAATTGTACAAGGAATCCTCTGATCTGGTGCATGATTACAAATATAAATGTTAACAGATGTTAACGAGACCTTGTTGAGCTAAGAACCAAACCATGCGAGTCTAACAGGGTTAAATCTTCAAGCATCCACAGGAAAAGGCATTATATTATATTATATTATTATATATTAAAAGATTGATATTGGGATTTATGAATTGATCAGCTCCTTCAAATGAATATCGATTTGATATGGATATACATATATATATTTTTATCCCAGCCCTAATTCCAAGTCTTCCAGTAGTCATCTTTCTTTCACAGAACATGACGCAGCACACACTCTTACTGGGGCTTTGTGAAACAGCTGAAGACACACTTTACAAACTGGGCCATCCCTGGAGTCTCCAGTGTACACACACCGGCAGCATGTGAGCTGCATGTGTGTGTGTGTGTGCGTGTGTGTGTGTGTGCGTGTGCGTGTGTGTGCGTGTGTGTGTGTGTGTGTGCGCGTGTGTGTGTGCGTGCGTGTGCGTGTGTGCGCGCCTGTCCTCAGACAGCAGATTGAATCATAACCTCATACAGGATGTGGGATCATATTTCCAGTTCCTCTATGCAGGACAGAAATAGGGGTGTGCCATATCGTATGCTCATAGATACATTGTCACAATTCATATCGTCCTCAAATTCATATTGTAACATTGTGATGATGGCGTTACGCTGTGTAACGGGGTGACGTACGCACAGCAACAAGAAACATGGCTGAAAGCAGCCCCATGGGGGAGGAGTTAATTCCAACAAGGGGAGTGGCTTCAGTAATGTGGGGAAACCACAGTCATATTTGAATATTTGAAAGCAAACTGTTGTTTACGCTGACATATACAAGTATAACACTTATTTTGTTGCAAGTGTATGTTGTTGAAATGAATAATGAAATATTGTTCAGTATTTTTGTCATAATCGTCAAGATATCGTGGCAGAAATAGCCTGAAATATGGTGATATTATGTTAGGGCCATATCGCCCTGCACCCCTAGACAGAACACCTGCTGAACATGATGCTGTAATGGTAAATATAACCCGTAAAGTTGAAGTGACCTCATAAAGCAGTGATGGCGTAACGCAGTGATGTCATAAAGCAGTGAGGTACCATGTCAGCTCTTCTTTATTGTAGTAAAAATCTCTGGATACAAAGTTACATTCACATCAGGTACAGCAGTCCTCTGTGTCCTGACTCAGCTGTTCTGTCTGTGTCCTACAGCAAACCAGCCGTGACTACAAATATGAAAGTGTCTCTGCGGTGTCAGCTCACACGTTTCTACACAATGTTAGACAGCTTATCTCCATAAACAAGAGCGCTACGCTTCAGAATAAACACATTGTTGTACATACATACATACATACATAGAAATAGTCCAGGCTGAGATCGATGCTCGTAATCCGCCCACTAAACTCTCACACTAACGGACCGGCTGAGCTCAAGGTTAAGATCTATTAAGGATTTATTCAGGTTTATTTAACAGTAGAGGGAGGAAACAGGAGGTTACAGACGTGAATGACAGCTTGATTGACATGTTGCTAGAGATGTAACTGACATGTTGGTAGAGATTTAACTGACATGTGGGTAGAGATTTGACTGACATGTGGGTAGGGATTTGACTGACATTTTGCTAGAGATTTGACTGACATGTTGCTAGAGATTTGACTGACATGTTGCTAGAGATTTGACTGACATGTTCCTAGAGATTTGACTGACATGTTGGTAGAGATTTGACTGACATGTTGCTAGAGATTTGACTGACATGTTGGTAGAGATTTAACTGACATGTTGGTAGAGATTTAACTGACATGTTGGTAGAGATTTGACTGACATGTGGGTAGAGATTTGACTGACATGTTACTAGAGATTTGACTGACATGTTATGTTGCAAGAGATTTGACTGATATGTTCCTAGAGATTTGACTGACATGTTGGTAGAGATTTGACTGACATGTTGCTAGAGATTTGACTGACATGTTGCTAGAGATTTGACTGACATGTTGCTAGAGATTTGACTGACATGTTCCTAGAGATTTGACTGACATGTTGGTAGAGATTTGACTGACATGTTGCTAGAGATTTGACTGACATGTTGGTAGAGATTTAACTGACATGTTGGTAGAGATTTAACTGACATGTTGGTAGAGATTTGACTGACATGTTGGTAGAGATTTGACTGACATGTGGGTAGAGATTTGACTGACATGTTACTAGAGATTTGACTGACATGTTATGTTGCGAGAGATTTGACTGATATGTTCCTAGAGATTTGACTGACATGTTGGTAGAGATTTGACTGACATGTTGCTAGAGATTTGACTGACATGTTGCTAGAGATTTGACTGACATGTTGCTAGAGATTTGACTAACATGTTGCTAGAGATTTGACTGACATGTTGCTAGAGATTTGACTGACATGTTGCTAGAGATTTGACTGACATGTGGGTAGAGATTTGAGTGACATGTTAC
>NC_139634.1:43644175-43656675 GCF_964638095.1 Poromitra crassiceps | reverse complement strand
CTCTCTTTCTCTCTCTCTGGTTGTCTCTCTCTCTCTCTCTCTCTGGGTCGTTGACCACAACCCCGCGGTGCGGTGAAGCTTCATCACTTGCTGCTGTTTTGACGTTCCGCTACAAGTCGGTTGAGTCTAGCCTGCGTGTTTCACCCACAATGCACTGCATGGAGCAGAAGATCCCAGAGGAGGCGAGGCGAGGTCGGAAGGTCATGGTTTCGGATCCCTTTTTGTTTGGTTTCCGTGGCGACGGTCTGACGGCGCTCAGATCCACAGACGGTCCCGTGTCTTTGTCTCCCGCTGATCCGCCTAATCCTGAGCTGAGAGCCAGACCTCCGCCAGGTCCCGGGGAGCCTCCTCTGCCTTAAGCTCTGCTCTGGTTTGGGGGATTTTCCGGAGCTGGATCCATGAAATGGCTGGTCAGCTGGAGACAGACTGAGCGTGCTCAGAATCACTGAGCGCACCGTGTTGGGTCAGTTACTGAAAATAACTAGTTACAGTTACTACTTACTTGTCTCTTAAATGAAAAAAAGTAATTGAATTACTTTAGAAATTACTGCACAATAAAAGTAATTAGTCACTAGGGAAAGTGACTTTTAATGCTTTAATGATCTTATTAATGTGCACATTATTTTAGTGTTGCTGTGGCACAGTGTCCAGACAAAGTATTTGTTCTTGCCCAACGTTCCAGAGCTACTATGAGGAACAGGATGGATTGTGCTGAGAAAGAACTCTGCCAATCAACAGCATCATCGGTCAGTAGCAAATAGGATTAGACTTTAAAAAACAGTGAACTATCCCTTTAAAACATGACTTTAGTTGTAAATGTCATGACATGCATCCATTGATACGCAAAGACTTATCGTCATCATCAGACTCTTCCTCATCATCAGAGTGATGAAGCCTCCTGACTCTCCAGGTTTCCTCGCTGTCCGGCCGGCAGATGAGCGGATTTCTGATGTGATCCGCTCCCTGTGATTGGATTAACCTGTCATTCTGACTGATGATCCCACACACACACACACACACACACACCCACACACACACACACACACACACACACACACACACTCACACACACACACACACACACACACACACACACACACAGACACAGACACACACACACACACACACACACACACACACACACACACACACACACACACACACACACACACACTCTCCCCGCGGCCCTAAGCAGATTGGACAGACAATAGCATTGTGTTTCTGCCTTATGTCTCTCATTAATGAACAGGGCGGCAGCAGGTCCCAGGTCAGATCCTGAGACAGGTCCGCTCTGCAGTGACATCATCAGCTGTTTGATGATGTCATCTGATAAACCTTTCGTTCTCTGCCCCACTCTTAATTTAAGAAGCATCGTTCCTCTAATACCTACTGAGTGGATTATCAGACACCCCCCCCCCTCCCTCCAGTGTGTGTGCGCGCACGCACATGCACACACACACACATGCACACACACACACACACACACACACACACACACACACACACACGTAATACTGGAACCAAAAGCTCAGAGACAAATGAACAACATCAGTCCGCCATGTGACCCCGCCCCCTGCTCAGGCCGCCGTGTGGCCCCGCCCCCTGCTCAGGCCGCCGTGTGGCCCCGCCCCCTGCTCAGGCCGCCGTGTGGCCCCGCCCCCTGCATCCTTGAAACTAAGTGTTTGCGCTGGAAAACACCACCCCTCCCTCCTTCCCAGACCCATTTCCTAACAGACCCCTTGTTTGCAAAACAGCGATTGCGTATTCTCATGGGCAGAGCCCAAATGGTTACAGAAAGTGACAACTAGTGTGACACTATTTTGTTTGTTTGTTTGTTTGTTTATTTTGGTACGAGTATGGTCTGATTTTAAATATAGCTGAATTGCTTGGTTTGTCCGTACGCATTTTACGAAATGTCTGTGGAAAAATGAATGGCGGATGAAATCCCTTGGTTTGTATGCCTAAACTGGAAGGGGGCGTGGCTTTGGCTCTCTATTGTCCTGATTGGTGGACTGGGAGAACACGGTAGAGAGACGCTATACCTGCCAAATAAATCTGGATGAGACTCATATCTTATCCGGGACGTCCTTTTCATTACAGCCTGTCAGGGGGGGGGGGGGGGGGGGGGGGGGCACCACCACTGTTAGCCAGGCTTATTGGAAGACATGGGGTGAACGAAGCGGAGCGGCTCTCTACCTGCCACAGGAAATTGAATGTGAACATGAGTGAACATGGGGCCGGTCTATGGAACGCAGAGAGACGCCACGGAGAGGCGCCCATACACCAAGCCCTGTGGCCCAAAGAGAGGCTGTGATAAGGAGAGGCTTCACTCTCTGCTGTTCTGAAGAGTCTTGGTGAAGAACTGAAGTTGTGGCAACCCAAACCAGCCGGAGAAAAACGTTGTAATGTGGAGTACATTATCTAATGTGGACTACATTAGGTGAGCTTGATTTGAAAAAGGTTAAGAATCACTGGGTTAGAAAATAACACAGCAGTCGGTCAGAGGGAAGCTTCCTCCTGTTCTCTTCAGCTGAGGTCAAAGGTCAGCTCTGACAGAGTTAGACTTATCCTTTATTGTCCCCATGGGGAAACTCTGCATTTGACCCATCCTCTACTAGAACCAGGAGCAGTGAGCAGCCACAGTGCAGCGCCCGGGGACCAACTCTAGTTCCATTCCAAGTGCCTTGGTCAGGGGAACTGACAGGAGTATTAACCCTAACATACAGGTCTTTGAAGTATTAACCCTAACATACAGGTATTTGACAGGAGTATTAACCCTAACATACAGGTATTTGACAGGAGTATTAACCCTAACATACATGTCTTTGACAGGAGTATTAACCCTAACATACATGTCTTTGACAGGAGTATTAACCCTAACATACATGTCTTTGAAGTATTAACCCTAACATACATGTCTTTGACAGGAGTATTAAGCCTAACATACATGTCTTTGAAGTATTAACCCTAACATACATGTCTTTGACAGGAGTATTAACCCTAACATACAGGTCTTTGACAGGAGTATTAACCCTAACATACATGTCTTTGAAGTATTAACCCTAACATACAGGTATTTGACAGGAGCATTAACCCTAACATACATGTCTTTGACAGGATTATTAACCGTAACATACATGTCTTTGAAGTATTAACCCTAACATACAGGTATTTGACAGGAGTATTAACCCTAACATACATGTCTTTGGCAGCAGTATTAACCCTAACATACAGGTCTTTGACATGAGTATTAACCCTAACATACATGTCTTTGACAGGAGTATTAACCCTAACATACAGGTATTTGACAGGAGTGTTGACCCTAACATACAGGCATTTGACAGGAGTATTAACCCTAACATACATGTCTTTGACAGGAGTATTAACCCTAACATACATGTCTTTGACAGGAGTATTAACCCTAACATACAGGTCTTTGACAGGAGTGTTAACCCTAACATACATGTCTCTGACAGGAGTATTAACCCTAACATACAGGTCTTTGACAGGAGTGTTAACCCTAACATACATGTCTTTGACAGGAGTATTAACCCTAACATACATGTCTTTGACAGGAGTATTAACCCTAACATACATGTCTTTGACAGTCGTATTAACCCTAACATACATGTCTTTGGCAGGAGTATTAACCCTAACATACATGCATTTGACAGGAGTATTAACCCTAACATACATGTCTTTGGCAGCAGTATTAACCCTAACATACAGGTCTTTGACAGGAGTATTAACCCTAACATACATGTCTTTGACAGGAGTATTAACCCTAACATATATGTCTTTGACAGGAGCATTAACCCTAACATACATGTCTTTGACAGGAGTATTAACTAGGGGTGTCACAATATATCGTCCCACGAAATTTCGCGATAGTAAAACGTCACGATATGTATCGTTGAGATGAAATCTCATATCGTAATTTTTTTTTTTTTTTTTTTTTCAAAAGTAGACAAAGAAACGTCTTTGTTTGTTGAAGTTCAATGTGTGGAAAGTAGTTCAGTTGAACAAGTCTCTGAAGAGACACATGAGAAGTTATACAGGAGAGAAACCATTCAATTGAGTTTCTGGCAAAACTGTTTACTTGACAGGAAAAACTGAAGATGCATAAAAAATAGACTAAGAAAAGTCTTGTTGTTTGAGTTTGAAGAAAAACTGAAGATGCATAATGAGAATTTATACTGCTGAGAAACCTTTTAGTTCAAAGTAAATCTAAGTGACGGTGTAACTCATTCTATTTCAAGATAAGCCTTATCTCCAATCTCATGTTTTTTCTAGTTGTTATTGTAATAACAATTTCCCACAACAGCATGTTTTGTATTTGTGCATTTCAAATAAAATACTACTTTTCCAGTCATATATTGTCATTATTCAAGTTTAAAAAAATATTGTTAAAATCGTATCGTATCGTATCGTTATCGTGAACCCAGTATCGTGATACGTATCGTATCGTGAACTGAGTGTATCGTGACACCCCTAGTATTAACATACATGTCTTTGACAGGAGTATTAACCCTAACATACATGTCTTTGACAGGAGTATTAACCCTAACATACATGTCTTTGACAGGAGTATTAACCCTAACATACATGTCTTTGACAGGAGCATTAACCCTAACATACATGTCTTTGACAGGAGTATTAACCCTAACATACATGTCTTTGACAGGAGTATTAACCCTAACATACATGTCTTTGACAGGAGTATTAACCCTAACATACATGTCTTTGACAGGAGTATTAACCCTAACATACATGTCTTTGACAGGAGTATTAACCCTAACATACATGTCTTTGACAGGAGTATTAACCCTAACATACATGTCTTTCACAGGAGTGTTAACCCTAACATACATGTATTTGACAGGAGTGTTAACCCTAACATACATGTCTTTGACAGGAGTATTAACCCTAACATACATGTCTTTGACAGGAGTATTAACCCTAACATACATGTCTTTGACAGGAGTATTAACCCTAACATACATGTATTTGAAGTATTAACCCTAACATACATGTCTCTGACAGGAGTATTAACCCTAACATACATGTCTATGACAGGAGTATTAACCCTAACATACATGTCTATGACAGGAGTATTAACCCTAACATACATGTCTATGACAGGAGTATTAACCCTAACATACATGTCTTTGACAGGAGTATTAACCCTAACATACATGTCTTTGACAGGTGTATTAACCCTAACATACATGTCTCTGACAGGAGTATTAACCCTAACATACATGTCTATGACAGGAGTATTAACCCTAACATACATGTCTTTGACAGGAGTATTAACCCTAACATACATGTCTTTGACAGGAGTATTAACCCTAACATACATGTCTTTGACAGGAGTATTAACCCTAACATACATGTATTTGACAGTAGTATTAACCCTAACATACATGTCTTTGACAGGAGTATTAACCCTAACATACATGTCTTTGACAGGATTATTAACCCTAACATACATGTCTTTGACAGGAGTATTAACCCTAACATACATGTCTTTGACAGGAGTATTAACCCTAACATATGTCTTTGACAGGAGTGTTAACCCTAACATACATGTCTTTGACAGGAGTATTAACCCTAACATACATGTCTTTGACAGGAGTATTAACCCTAACATACATGTATTTGACAGGAGTATTAACCCTAACATACATGTCTTTGACAGGAGTATTAACCCTAACATACATGTCTTTGACAGGAGTATTAACCCTAACATATGTCTTTGACAGGAGTGTTAACCCTAACATACATGTCTTTGACAGGAGTATTAACCCTAACATACATGTCTTTGACAGTAGTATTAACCCTAACATACATGTCTTTGACAGGAGTATTAACCCTAACATACATGTCTATGACAGGAGTATTAACCCTAACATACATGTCTTTGACAGGAGTATTAACCCTAACATACATGTCTTTGACAGGAGTGTTAACCCTAACATACATGTCTTTGACAGGAGTATTAACCCTAACATACATGTCTTTGACAGGAGTATTAACCCTAACATACATGTCTTTGACAGGATCAACCCCAACATACATGTCTTTGACAGGAGTATTAACCCTAACATACATGTCTTTGACATGATTATTAACCCTAACATACATGTCTTTGACATGATTATTAACCCTAACATACATGTCTTTGACAGCAGTATTAACCCTAACATACAAGTATTTGACAGGAGTATTAACCCTAACATACATGTATTTGACAGGAGTATTAACCCTAACATACATGTATTTGACAGGAGTATTAACCCTAACATACATGTATTTGACAGGAGTATTAACCCTAACATACATGTCTTTGACATGATTATTAACCCTAACATACATGTCTTTGACAGCAGTATTAACCCTAACATACATGTATTTGACAGTGGGGGGAAACCACAGAAATATGGCGAGAACATGCAAACTCCACACAGAAAGGACCTGGGACGGACCGGGGGTTCGAACCCAGGATGTTGTTGCGCTGAGGCAACTGCGCTAACCACTGAGCCACCGTGCCCATCCTGCCGTGGAAGTGAAGCATGCTGGGAAGCGAGTGGGAGAGTCCCGCTGCTCGTGCTCCAGCAGCGCTCTCTGTAGCGCGGTGGCAGCAATTAGCTCTAATTCCACTGGTAGAAGGCGCGACAGGCGGGGAAAGCACCTGACTGTCTTAACGAGGACGTGGGTCCAGGCTCAGACCCGCTCGGCTAAGCTGCTCATTAATGACTCCCGGTGTTAATCTGCTGGATTTAACAGCCATCAGGATGCTGAGACATTCAGCGGCGTGCAGACCAGGCACACCTTAAGCCTCTGGAAGCTGTGAGGTGACTAACTTCTCCTCACACACTGTCACACACACTTTCAATTAGCAGCTAAATCCCAGGCTTTTTCCCCCCTCTTATGTACCCTGTTTTAACCCCCTCCCTCATGACTGTTGATTCTCCTAAATTAGTTCTATTAAACTCATTCAAGTTTTAGTTTACTATGCAGACATGGAAATCCATACAACAACATATTGTTCACTGTCCGTGTGTGTGTGTGTGTGTGTGTGTGTGTATGTGTGTGTGTGTGGTAACTGGGCAGTGACGCCCCCCCCCCCCCCCCCCCCCCCCCCCCCCCCCGTTTCCATAGTGATCCATCCCAGCAGAGGGCCGCAGCAGGACAGCAGAAAAACAAAGTCAACGAACACACCAGGGAGCCTGCTGCGTGTGTGTGTGTGTGTGTGTGTGTGTGTGTGTGTGTGTGTGTGTGTGTGTGTGAAGCAGAGAGAGAGAGAGATAGTAACTATGTGTGTGTATCTACTTTTCTTGTTTTGGCCACACCCCCTTGAGCATTACAGCTCTTTAACATCATCACCACATCACCCCACACACGCACGCACGCACACACACACACACACACACACACACACACACACACACACACACACACACACACACACACACACACACACACACACACACACACACACACACACACACACAGCAGTCCATCCACACCAGCAGCCTGTGATGGTCCCATGACACATCACTAACCTATAGCAACCAGGCCCGCGGCTGGCTAACTCCCGCGCTCTGATTGGCCCGGTTCCCGTGGGGTCGTGGCCTCGTCTGCTCACTGGCCAAACCCGCCGGGAGCAGCCGCCACCGCCGCTAACAGAGCGACAAACAGGGATTGAACATGTGTGATTTGACCAGACATCTCCAGACATCTCCAAACATCTCCAAACATCTCCAAACATCTCCAAACATCCCCCAAACAAGAACAGACAGCCATGGCACACCAAATCAACCTCTGTGTTTGTTTAATGTGGAAGGTCTGATTGGTGTGCCATGGGCTTTAGACTCCACCCTCTGTTTTGACACACATATCAAAGATCAGCAAACAACAGCCAGCTTCCACCTGAAGAACATCTCCAGAAACATGGCTCTCTCCTTCCCACTGGGTTGCAGAAACTCCCATTCACACGTTTATGACATCGCCACTTGATCTACTTATTTAACTCCAGAAGTGTCTGCGAGTACGTCATCCTTTGCATATCTCAAGAACTATTCGTTGGACCAACTTCAAACTCGGGGAGAGCGGTGAATTCCGTGCAATTCGGACACACGCATAGTCATAGTGCCACCTAATGGCAACCAGAGTTGGGGACCGTTACTCAAAAAAGTAATGTATTACACATTACACATTACTTTCAAAAAAGGTAATGCCTTACTTTACTTGAATACTCCCTGGAGAAAGTAATGCGTTACACTACTCATTACATTACTTTTGCGTTACTCCATAACATCGCCTGAGATGCATTGTCACGTAATTTGCCAGTTAACAATACAACATTAAACCTTAGATTACATATGCCCATATATTAGCAAAAATCTCTATTGTAATAAGGTAGGTTGCAAAACCTTTCCTGTCTGATGGTGGCTGTCCCTTCCCTGCCATCTGTATTTTGCTCAATATGTTTCTGAAAAATGGCGATTTCATTCTACTGTTGAAACTGGCAACATTTCCTCTACCATGTAGGAGGAGGCAACACGCCTGTCCATCTCTGATTTTGATGTTACCTGGTGAAAAGCAAGCTTTTGCTGCTTGCTTGGGGTCGAGGCAGGCGACTCAGCTTGGCTCTGCGCGCATCTCTCGCAACCAGCTTTGTGTTAGCATGTTGTCTCTGCAGAAGCTTTGAGAGGTTTGATGTCGTGTTCGCAGTGGTAGCTAGCTGCTTCTGTCCAGGGCAGCGTTTGCACTGTCACATTCTTGTCCTTCCGCGCAACAAATTCAAAATAATGTGCATATCTCCACCCCTCAAAAGCTGTTGTAGAAGACGGCAAGGCGGGTGCTACTGCACGTTTTTTGGCAGATTGCAATCCAATTATTACGGAGGATACTGCACTGCGGTACCGCACCTCCCCGCTTCACTATAACACGTTGTATTTGCGAGGGGTATTTACAGACCCCATCACTGTATGTGGGTTTCTCTTATGGTTTACATTTCATTTCATTTAATTTTGTCCAATATTCAAATATTCCAGAATTGCATGTTGTGTTAAAAATAAATATTATTTCTTTATATCTAACACTTTTTAGCCTGATTTAATTGTAAAACAGAGTGTAAAAAGTTATGCAAAGCTTTCTGGGAAATTTAACCTGTGGAAGAGGAAAGTGGACGGAGTTCCCAGCATGCCCTGGGGTAGTGTTCTGTTTAAAATGAAGATATTTTCTCTATATACTTAACTTGCTAGTACGCAAGTAACGAGTTAAGCGTTTGATTAGTAACTGTAATGTGATTACTGAACTTAGGGACAGTAGTGCCTTACAGTTACCGACAAAAGTAATGTGTTCTCTTTGGTGAAGCCACTCCAGGGTTAAATAAACTATACGTTCAGAAGTGGCCTGCACGAGTCCTCTGCCACACACGGCCCTGAACACATCTCCACTGTGCTGTACCCTCGAGCAACTGCCCTGCCTCCCAGTTAAATAGACCACATCTGTTTCAAAGTACTTCTACTTTCTAAATCTCTCCATGGCTTATTGGTGCCTCCCTGCACACCCACTCACTCACTACAGTACATTCCTCTGATGCTCCTCTCCTCTCTCCTCCCCCCTCCAGCTGATCTCTCCTCTCTCCTCCCCCCTCCAGCTGATCTCTCCTCTCTCCTCCCCCCTCCAGGCTACAGCTGATCTCTCCTCTCTCCTCCCCCCTCCAGGCTACAGCTGATTTCTCCTCTCTCCTCCCCCCTCCAGGCTACAGCTGATCTCTCCTCTCTCCTCCCCCCTCCAGGCTACAGCTGATCTCTCCTCTCTCCTCTCTCCTCCCCCTCCAGCTGATCTCTCCTCTCTCCTCCCCCCTCCAGCTGATCTCTCCTCTCTCCTCCCCCCTCCAGGCTACCGCTGATTTCTCCTCTCTCCTCCCCCCTCCAGGCTACAGCTGATTTCTCCTCTCTCCTCCCCCCTCCAGGCTCCCGCTGATTTCTCCTCTCTCCTCCCCCCTCCAGGCTACAGCTGATTTCTCCTCTCTCCTCCCCCCTCCAGACTACCGCTGATTTCTCCTCTCTCCTCCCCCCTCCAGGCTACAGCTGATCTCTCCTCTCTCCTCCCCCCTTCAGGCTACCGCTGATTTCTCCTCTCTCCTCCCCCCTCCAGGCTACAGCTGATTTCTCCTCTCTCCTCCCCCCTCCAGGCTACCGCTGATTTCTCCTCTCTCCTCCCCCCTCCAGGCTACAGCTGATTTCTCCTCTCTCCTCCCCCCTCCAGGCTACCGCTGATTTCTCCTCTCTCCTCCCCCCTCCAGGCTACCGCTGATTTCTCCTCTCTCCTCCCCCCTCCAGGCTACCGCTGATTTCTCCTCTCTCCTCCCCCCTCCAGGCTAGGCTACAGCTGATCTCTCCTCTCTCCTCCGCCCTCCAGGCTACAGCTGATCTCTCCTCTCTCCTCCCCCCTCCAGGCTCCCGCTGATTTCTCCTCTCTCCTCCGCCCTCCCAGACTACAGCTGATCTCTCCTCTCTCCTCCCCCCTTCAGGCTACCGCTGATTTCTCCTCTCTCCTCCCCCCCTCCAGGGCTCCCGCTGATTTCTCCTCTCCTCCCCCCTCCTGATCTCTCTCCTCCCCCCTCCAGGCTCCCGCTGATTTCTCCTCTCCTCCCCCCTCCAGCTGATTTCTCCTCTCTCCTCCCCCCTCCAGGCTCCCGCTGATTTCTCCTCTCTCCTCCGCCCTCCAGGCTACAGCTGATCTCTCCTCTCTCCTCCCCCCCTCGCAAGCTGATCTTCTCCTCTCTCCTCCCCCCTCCAGGCTACCGCTGATTTCTCCTCTCTCCTCCCCCCTCCAGGCTACCGCTGATTTCTCCTCTCTCCTCCCCCCTCCAGGCTACAGCTGATCTCTCCTCTCTCCTCCGCCCTCCAGGCTACCGCTGATTTCTCCTCTCTCCTCCCCCCTCCAGGCTACAGCTGATTTCTCCTCTCTCCTCCCCCCTCCAGGCTACAGCTGATTTCTCCTCTCTCCTCCCCCCTCCAGCTGATTTCTCCTCTCTCCTCCCCCCTCCAGGCTACAGCTGATCTCTCCTCTCTCTCCCCCCTCCAGCTGATTTCTCCTCTCTCCTCCCCCCTCCAGGCTACAGCTGATCTCTCCTCTCTCCTCCCCCCTCCAGGCTACAGCTGATTTCTCCTCTCTCCTCCCCCCTCCAGCTGATTTCTCCTCTCTCCTCCCCCCTCCAGGCTACAGCTGATTTCTCCTCTCTCCTCCCCCCTCCAGGCTACAGCTGATCTCTCCTCTCTCCTCCCCCCTCCAGGCTACCGCTGATTTCTCCTCTCTCCTCCGCCCTCCAGGCTACAGCTGATCTCTCCTCTCTCCTCCGCCCTCCAGGCTACCGCTGATTTCTCCTCTCTCCTCCGCCCTCCAGGCTACAAGCTGATCTCTCCTCTCTCCTCCCCCCTCCAGCTGATTTCTCCTCTCTCCTTCCCCCTCCAGGCTACCGCTGATTTCTCCTCTCTCCTCCCCCCTCCAGGCTACAGCTGATTTCTCCTCTCTCCTCCCCCCTCCAGGCTACCGCTGATTTCTCCTCTCTCCTCCCCCCTCCAGGCTACAGCTGATTTCTCCTCTCTCCTCCCCCCCTCCAGCTGATTTCTCCTCTCTCCTCCCCCCTCCAGGCTACAGCTGATCTCTCCTCTCTCCTCCGCCCTCCAGGCTACCGCTGATTTCTCCTCTCTCCTCCGCCCTCCAGGCTACAGCTGATTTCTCCTCTCTCCTCCGCCCTCCAGGCTACAGCTGATCTCTCCTCTCTCCTCCGCCCTCCAGGCTACCGCTGATTTCTCCTCTCTCCTCCGCCCTCCAGGCTACCGCTGATTTCTCCTCTCTCCTCCGCCCTCCAGGCTACAGCTGATCTCTCCTCTCTCCTCCCCCCTCCAGCTGATTTCTCCTCTCTCCTCCCCCCTCCAGGCTACAGCTGATCTCTCCTCTCTCCTCCCCCCTCCAGCTGATTTCTCCTCTCTCCTCCCCCCTCCAGGCTACAGCTGATCTCTCCTCTCTCCTCCGCCCTCCAGGCTACCGCTGATTTCTCCTCTCTCCTCCGCCCTCCAGGCTACAGCTGATTTCTCCTCTCTCCTCCCCCCTCCAGGCTACCGCTGATTTCTCCTCTCTCCTCCGCCCTCCAGGCTACAGCTGATCTCTCCTCTCTCCTCCGCCCTCCAGGCTACCGCTGATTTCTCCTCTCTCCTCCGCCCTCCAGGCTACAGCTGATCTCTCCTCTCTCCTCCGCCCTCCAGGCTACCGCTGATTTCTCCTCTCTCCTCCGCCCTCCAGGCTACAGCTGATTTCTCCTCTCTCCTCCGCCCTCCAGGCTACCGCTGATTTCTCCTCTCTCCTCCGCCCTCCAGGCTACCCGCTGATTTCTCCTCTCTCCTCCGCCCTCCAGGCTACAGCTGATCTCTCCTCTCTCCTCCCCCCTCCAGCTGATCTCTCCTCTCTCCTCCGCCCTC
>NC_139634.1:43618114-43641475 GCF_964638095.1 Poromitra crassiceps | reverse complement strand
AGGAGGGCTTTGGAATCATGACACTGTTGGTAGTATATAATACAGATGGACAGTGCTTGTACCGTCTCTATGTTTTCTGCCCTGAGAAATCACAGCTCGCCCGCCTGCAGTAACTCCGCCCCCGCCAGCTGGTATGTGTCATTAACGCTGGTAAAGGCTCTCCATGTGATTCTCTGTGGATCAAAATAAACAATGTGTAAGTTGGAACAGCCGCCCTCGAGCAGAACATCTGTTCACTTCTGTCTCCAAATGACGTAAAAAAGCCTCATTTGGAGACGGAAGTGGCTGGAATGACCTGCACAGCTCTCAGTACACGAAAAACATGAAGAGAAGGTCCACACTGTTCATCTGCATAAGACAACATGAAGAGAAGGTCCACACTGTTCATCTGCATAAGACAACATGATACAAAACCCCTCCATTAATAACAGACAGTGATACGGTCAGAGGTGTGATGATGTCAGACACTTCAGTTCACTGTCTGTTGTCCACTCAGTGGTTTGGTTTAGTTTGCAATGCAAACAGAGGGGAACCTGCTTTATTTTTGTTATGGTTCCTACCAGTGGGCTAGCTCATAGTTCTGTTTGTGAAGCCAATGCAGAAGTAACTTCAACCTTTTGCCTGCAAAAGGTGTCCGGTTACATGGAAGTGAATGTGGAAATGGCCGTACTTCTCATTTGATTGATGAGCTCAGTAAACACTTTCCTAATGAGTTTATGATCTCAATCTCTAGTTTCAAGCCTTCTTCAATACATCATGATGTTCGTTTAGTCAATGATGGTCCCATTTAGAGTCAAATAGACGATAAGGAAAGACTGTTTGAAGGCATGATTGACAGGTCGCCGATTGCAGACTAATAGCAGGTGGCGCTGTGGCTGTCCATTGAGATTATACGATCTCTTTTTCTATGGAGCCCTGATCAAAGAAAGCCGCGATACAGTTTCCACACAGCAAGCAAGGAAAAGCACATAAACACAGAAACATACAGCTCGGTGAATCAATATCCAAACAGAAGTACTGTACTTCTCTCTCTGGCAACACACAGGCAGATAATAAACAATAAAAAGCACATATAACAAAGCATACAGTGGCAGTTTATAAATTCATATGCCTGAACTGAAGAGAGACGTAAGGACAAACCCCAAATCGAGCTCTGGAAAAAGTTTCTGAATGGAAATGTGAAGAAACCTGTGTGAGCTTTAAACCTGGCACCAGGAGGAAGATCTCAGTCCTGCTGGGCTGCTCTCTGAGTGAAGCAGCTGGCAGATGAGCTGAGAGCTGAAACCTTGTCACCTCCTCCTGGTCTCACAGCCAAACCATTTTGGACGTTTCGTGTCCCTCCCAGATGAGTCCTACCATCTATTGTCAACCCGGCCTGACATAACTCTCTCTCCTCAAACCAGGCCTGACATAACTCTCTCTCCTCAAACCAGGCCTGACATAACTCTCTCTCCTCAAACCAGGCCTGACATAACTCTCTCTCCTCAAACCAGGCCTGACATAACTCTCTCTCCTCAAACCAGGCCTGACATAACTCTCTCTCCTCAAACCAGGCCTGACATAACTCTCTCTCCTCAAACCAGGCCTGACATAACTCTCTCTCCTCAAACCAGGCCTGACATAACTCTCTCTCCTCAGCACCAGGCCTGACATAACTCTCTCTCCTCAGCACCAGGCCTGACATAACTCTCTCTCCTCAAACCAGGCCTGACATAACTCTCTCTCCTCAGCTCAACCAGGCCTGACATAACTCTCTCTCCTCAAACCAGGCCTGACATAACTCTCTCTCCTCAAACCAGGCCTGACATAACTCTCTCTCCTCAAACCAGGCCTGACATAACTCTCTCTCCTCAAACCAGGCCTGACATAACTCTCTCTCCTCAAACCAGGCCTGACATAACTCTCTCTCCTCAGCTCAACCAGGCCTGACATAACTCTCTCTCCTCAAACCAGGCCTGACATAACTCTCTCTCCTCAAACCAGGCCTGACATAACTCTCTCTCCTCAAACCAGGCCTGACATAACTCTCTCTCCTCAAACCAGGCCTGACATAACTCTCTCTCCTCAAACCAGGCCTGACATAACTCTCTCTCCTCAGCACCAGGCCTGACATAACTCTCTCTCCTCAAACCAGGCCTGACATAACTATCTCTCCTCAAACCAGGCCTGACATAACTATCTCTCCTCAAACCAGGCCTGACATAACTCTCTCTCCTCAGCACCAGGCCTGACATAACTCTCTCTCCTCAAACCAGGCCTGACATAACTCTCTCTCCTCAAACCAGGCCTGACATAACTCTCTCTCCTCAAACCAGGCCTGACATAACTCTCTCTCCTCAAACCAGGCCTGACATAACTCTCTCTCCTCAAACCAGGCCTGACATAACTCTCTCTCCTCAAACCAGGCCTGACATAACTCTCTCTCCTCAAACCAGGCCTGACATAACTCTCTCTCCTCAAACCAGGCCTGACATAACTCTCTCTCCTCAAACCAGGCCTGACATAACTCTCTCTCCTCAAACCAGGCCTGACATAACTATCTCTCCTCAAACCAGGCCTGACATAACTCTCTCTCCTCAGCACCAGGCCTGACATAACTCTCTCTCCTCAGCACCAGGCCTGACATAACTCTCTCTCCTCAAACCAGGCCTGACATAACTCTCTCTCCTCAAACCAGGCCTGACATAACTCTCTCTCCTCGGCTCCTACGTCAGCGTTTCTCTAAAAGCTTTTTTGGCGCTGCTGTGTAGAGATCCACCTCTTTTCAGTTCTGATCTCATTCTGATAGCTGAATTTGGATATCTGCCGATATACCGATACTGCCTCCGACAGCAGAGCTCTTGGCAACCCTCCCAAGGAGCTGCAGCCGCCACCTTTACATAGTAGCTGGCTCCTACTGTGACATCATTTTAGGATTTGGTTTGTAATCAATGATCTCATAGCATTAGTTACCTGTTTCATAATATTCCACAACGTTAAATATTTATTACACTAAAATATCACCAAAACTAAGAACATAGAATGCAAGCTATGATTGGAGTTTTGGATTGACACCATCAGTCCGATACCCGATATCTCCGTTTTGGCAGCCGATACCGATATCCCAATACCAATATAACCATCTCTACTACTGCTGTGTGAGGATGGCAGACCGAGGCTTGTCTCATCGGGTTTGTTTGTTGTCTGTTGCAGGGCAGTGCTGTGGGGTGGAGATATGGCGGTGCTGAGGTGGGAGGTTATGGTCGTGGCGTGCGTGCTGCTAGCGTCCAGTGCTAGCGCTGGTCCCTCTGACATCCTGTACCGCGTGCCCGAGGAGCAGCCCCCCAACACGCTGATCGGCAGCCTGGCGTCGGACCAGGGCCTCCCCGACACGGGGCACCTGTACAAGCTGGAGGTGGGCACGCCGTACCTCCGCGTGGACGGGAAGACCGGAGACATCTACACCACCGAGGTGGCCATCGACCGCGAGACGCTCCGCGACTGCCGCAACCTGTTCGAAGGAGACAAGTGCTTCCTGGAGTTCGAGGTGTCCATCACAGACATGATCAAAGGTACATATGGTGATTATTACGACATTAGTCAATTAGTGGGTTAGCACTATAGAGTGCCGCAGGAAGGAGTCCTAAAACCCGCCAGTCAGCATTGCCTGTTTCCCTCGTCTGGAATGGGGATTTTGGTTAAATGCCTGAAATAAGATCTGTGGATAACAAAAGTTTGAAGCCTTTTCTGAAAATCACAATCTTTAAACATCACATTTATGCTTCAAAAGTTATGAAAGTGGTCCTCATTGTGAAGATTATCTTGCTGAACACAAAGGCCACAGTTGCATAAATGTTTGTTAACTCCAGACCTTAGTTCAGGCATTTAAACAAAATCCCTTTTAAAAAAATCCCATCGACTTTTCAACGAGGGAACCAGGAAGTGCGTGACTTCTGGGTTGGCCTACAAAAATAACGTCATCCCTGTGATACTCTTATTAGTCAATTAAAGGTTTAGACGTTCACAGTCCAGCTTCTAAACTGTCAAGGAAATGATACTTTTATGTAACGGCCGCTGTCTCAACATACATAAATCGCACTTTTAATGAAGCCCTCTTCTCGCTGTTCAGAAGACATAAATCTGAGCTATTTTCTTTAGCCCGAGGAACGCCCTTAATGACTACAACTATCCCATTCCTGCACGTTCTCCATCTTAAGACAACTCCTACAAATAGTCAATTTGGTCACCTTGACAGCCACACTGATAACCCCGGAATTGTGTAGGAGACAACCTTGGGGGGCTGGCATTAGGCAGGCATTACATCATCTCAGGAGAGGGTCAGGGGTGGGGGGGTGCGACCTAGCTTTAAATAACATATTAAATAAGAATAATTAATACCACATTAAATAAGAGGTTATTGTTTGAGACCTTTGTTCGCACAACTTGCTTGGGTGTAGCATCGCACCAATGTTTGAGCCTTTATCAACTTTCCGCTCTCCAGTCTCAGTGTCGTCTTACAGAAATGGTCCCTCCATAAACCATTTGAATGTGTCAGCGCTGCCCTTCAATTGGTGCCTTTTAATTATTACCACAGGAAAAACTGCCAAGAACCAAAACTGCCAAGAATGAAAACGGCCAAGAATGCCCAGTTATGTGTCACAGCGTATGTCTGCACCGACAAAGCAATGTGTGAAAAACCTGTGTGCCAAGTCTGTTGTTTTCTGCTTGACTTACATTTTGCACTGACTCACCGTCCTGTAATGACTGATGCTGTCATTAATGTATATTGAAAATCTTGAAAATGTATTTAAAAAAAGAAATGGTGTTAAAGTCAGCGTGCGGTTTAGGAGCAGTCATTTGACAGAATGTAATAGAAGCCTTGTGGAAAAGCGATCACATGATTTCATATGTGTTGTTTACCTGTATGAAAACGGTGACGCCTACGACCTTCCTATCCCTAGCTACGGCCCCTTTTTCCTAGCCCCGCCCCCTACTCTCATGCTACAAACGGACGGACGGACACAAATGACACGTATAGAAGTGGCTGCACCCACTGCTTAAAAAAATATATAAAATATATATAAAATATATATAATATATATACAGTATATCCTCTGGTCGTTAAGGGCGCCTGTTCGGAGGGAGGGGAACTGGTTGGAATAGCGTGAACCTGCCACGTGCTATGTCCTACCGGTGAAGCTTCCCCTGTCAGGTGAAAAGAAGCGGCTGGCTAACTGCCCATGTCTTGGAGGAAGCATGGAGCCAGTTTCGGCTCTCCCCAGATCGGCAGAGGGTGGAGTAGCAACCAGGATAAATAAATTAAATTAGCACTAATGGGGGTTAAACATTGGATAAAAAATCAGGAAAAAAATTATAGAAAAAAAAATATATATATAATTGTTGTTGAAGCATTTTTGATGGCGATATATATTGATATTGATTTATTGTCCACCCCCTGTATGGAAGGCATGGGCACGGGCCCGCGGCTGATCGAGGGGCGGATCGAGGTTCTGGACATCAACGACAGCACCCCTCAGTTCTCCTCACCCATCCTCACCCTGTCCATCCCGGAGAACACCCACATCGGCGCCCTGTTCTCCATCCCCCAGGCCAACGACAAGGACTCTGGTGTCAACGGCGTGGCCGAGTACTCCCTCAGCGCCGGGCCTGACGCCGACCGCCTCTTCAGCCTGCAGGTAGGGAGGCCAGGTTCTGTTCAGCCTGCAGGTAGGGAGGTCAGGTTCTGTTCAGCCTGCAGGCAGGGAGGCCAGGTTCTGTTCAGCCTGCAGGTAGGGAGGCCAGGTTCTGTTCAGCCTGCAGGTAGGGAGGTCAGGTTCTGTTCAACCTGCAGGTAGGGAGGCCAGGTTCTGTTCAGCCTGCAGGTAGGGAGGTCAGGTTCTGTTCAACCTGCAGGTAGGGAGGCCAGGTTCTGTTCAGCCTGCAGGTAGGGAGGTCAGGTTCTGTTCAACCTGCAGGTAGGGAGGCCAGGTTCTGTTCAGCCTGCAGGTAGAGAGGCCAGGTTCTGTTCAGCCTGCAGGTAGAGAGGCCAGGTTCTGTTCAGCCTGCAGGTAGAGAGGCCAGGTTCTGTTCAGCCTGCAGGTGGGGAGGTCAGGTTCTGTTCAGCCTGCAGGTAGGGAGGTCAGGTTCTGTTCAGCCTGCAGGTAGGGAGGTCAGTTTCTGTTCAGCCTGCAGGCAGGGAGGCCAGGTTCTGGTCAGCCTGCAGGTAGGGAGGCCAGGTTCTGTTCAGCCTGCAGGTAGGGAGGTCAGGTTCTGTTCAGCCTGCAGGTAGGGAGGCCAGGTTCTGTTCAGCCTGCAGGTAGGGAGGTCAGGTTCTGTTCAGCCTGCAGGGTAGGGAGGTCAGGTTCTGTTCAGCCTGCAGGTAGGGAGGCCAGGTTCTGTTCAGCCTGCAGGTAGGGAGGCCAGGTTCTGTTCAGCCTGCAGGTAGGGAGGTCAGGTTCTGTTCAGCCTGCAGGTAGGGAGGTCAGGTTCTGTTCAGCCTGCAGGTAGGGAGGCCAGGTTTTGTTCAGCCTGCAGGTAGGGAGGTCAGGTTCTGTTCAGCCTGCAGGTAGGGAGGTCAGGTTCTGTTCAGCCTGCAGGTAGGGAGGTCAGGTTCTGTACAGCCTGCAGGTAGGGAGGTCAGGTTCTGTTCAGCCTGCAGGTAGGGAGGCCAGGTTCTGTTCAGTCTGCAGGTAGGGAGGCCAGGTGCCTTGAAATCCCAGAAAGTTTGTGAATTTGGGGGGTGGGGGGTTTCAAGGTCTTTACATTTCCTGAGTAACTGGTCCCAAATGCTGTCAAGACTAAGATAAGGGGTGATGCTTTTGACTTGCTGCACACAGTTATTTTGGACAGTAGGTTAATTTGATAGTGTGTACAGTGTAGCCCTGTGTGTTGTATTGTGAGCTGTATTGTTATGAATGTTGAGACAATGTATTCTTATATGTTTTTGTGAAGTGTTATGGTGAAACCCAAGGCAAATTTCCACATTGTGGACAATGACGTTTTCGTAATCGCAGGTCGCCGTGGATCCCGAGGAGAAGCTGCCCCAGCTGGTCGTCATGGGCAACCTGGACCGCGAGCTGAAGGACTCGTATGACCTGAACCTCCGCGTGGTGGACGGCGGCACGCCCCCCCGGGCGAGCAGTGCCTTGCTCAGGGTCACTGTCACCGACCAGAACGACAACGCCCCCAAGTTTGAGAGGAACCACTACGAGACTGAACTACCAGAGAACAGCCCACTGGGTCACTCTGTACTACAGGTACACACACACACACACACACACACACACACACACGCACACACACACACACACACACACACACACACGCACACTCTCGACTGTGCATACAGACGCCCACACAGGCTAATATTGACATACTCCTACACAATGGAGCAACTTGTCCTGTTGCCATGCTGTGCTAGGATTTCATTTGAGTTTGTTCTATATCTGGTTATATCCACACTCGAGCTGCAACAATTAATCAATCCATTAGTTGTCAAATATTAAATGAATCACCAACTATTTTGATAATCGATTAATCCGTTAAAAAAGTGTTAAATGTTAATATTTTCTGGTTTCTTTACTCCTCTATGATAGTGAACTGAATATCTGTGGGTTATGGACAAAACGAGACTTTTGAGGACATCATCTCAGGCTTTGGGAAACACGGATCGACATTTTTCACCATTTTCGCATATTGTATAGGCCAAATTCAATTCAATCGACAATTCAAATAATCATCGGTTGCAGCCCTGAGCCACATATACAAATCTGTGCTGTCGCGCCTGTTGAGGAGCACAAACTGTGAAAGTGATTGGCCGGGAGGGAAAACCAGTATGATCGGCCTCCACAGACCTGAGCAGCAGCAGCACCCCGGGGTGCTCAGGCAGGTGCTCTCCCCGCTGGGTGCTGATCCAAAACAAAGCCGGGGGTAAAGGTTAAAGGAGCTATGAAGCTGAGATGATGTCTCTCCAGCGTATTGATTTGCCTGCCTGCAGCGTGGCATTAAGCCCTGACGCCACCAGACTCCAGTGAATTATTGACAGCTTCTGAGAATTGCCTATCGAGCAGTTGAGCTGTGGGGAGCCAGCGCAGCGCATTTGTGCCCGCCCAGCGCCGGCGTGGCACTTCTCCACGGCCGATCTGAGACAAGTGTCCAGGCATACAGTTGATATATAAATACTGTTAATCTCCTAGTCAACAATTTAGCCACCGTGATTGAGTCCACGAGTCTCCTCCTCCGTCGTCTATATCTCGCGTCCAAGTCGAGTCTCGAGTCCCCCGGTGTTTTGAGTCCAAGGCTGCAGTCACAAATACCTGAGTCTGAGTCCGGAACGAGTGTGAAGCCACATGTAGGTGTAACACGCGTGCCTGCCCTTGCACGGATTTAATGTCACAGTATTAGCATAGCTATCAATATCGTATACCAAACTACTAGGGCCTATAGAGAGCCAAAGTGGAACGTCACTTCCTGCTTCAGCACTGTACCAGAGATTTTCATCTGCCATCTATTTTCCCATAGTCATCTCGTAAAATGCGTATAAAAATAGTTTTACTGGTTCAAACCAAACGGTACAGATATATTTAGAAACAGGAGAGATCGCATAACATTTCACTCGGACCAAAACGTAAAAAGAAATGCGCGTTTGAAGAACATATTTTTTCGATGTTTTGTTTTGTTTTGGTCCGAGTGAAATGTTCTATGGTCTCTCCCGATGATAGCGTTAGCTGAACATTTGGTTTGAACCAGTAAAACTCTTTTTATAAGCATTTTACGAAAGGTCTATGGGAAAATAAATAGCGGATGAAAATCTCTGGTACAGTGCTGAAGCAGGAAGTAGGCGGTCACTTTGCCTCTCTATTACAAAAAGCAATGACAAAAAAAAAAAAAAAAAAAAAAAAGAGTCTTTATCAATTACCGGTATCAAGTCTGAGGCTTCGTCTCCAACTTTCGAGTCCGAATGCATGAACGCTCGAGCCAAAAGTCTAAGTCCAAGTCCGAGTCATCAGTGCTCAAGTGCAAGTCGAGTCACGAGTCCTGAAGATGAGTGCAGGACTCCGACTTGACGACGACACTGGGAGGCGACAGGAATAAAAAGCACTCTCATTGGATGATTTAAGCGGGTCAGTCAAAGCGATCCTGCTGCCTCTTAAAAGCATGGCTCTTCAAATGCACGTTAAGTGAAATGCTTTCTGTGGCTTACGAGTCACATCCAGAGCAATAATAGCAATAATCCCCGTGGATCATCTCATGCCTGCCTCAGATTAAGTCATGCATGAAGGCTGCCTGGCCGGGCTTCAGTCAGGGATGATGTGCTGAGCTGAGCTGAGCTCAGGTGTGTGTCTGCAAAGTCAGAACCAAAGCCCCAAGCCCAGTCCCACTCAGGCGGCCAGCTCAGGCTTGGACAAGGGCTGCACAATATAGGCTTGTTTCAGCATCGCCATCGCAAAGTAGCATATATGCAATAGTCACATCGCAGGACGTGCAAAATTAACTCAAAAATGTCATGCTGAATTTTTTTTGCTACTTGGTACAAATGTAAAACCCGCACGGTTCTCATTTTTCATGACTAATATGCAAGAAAGGTCTGTCTGATATAACATAATTTACTCTCGATTTAAGGGTTTGTTGTTGCCTCTGGTGTTATGCTAGTCTATTTTAGCTTAGCCTGGCTCGTAGCTGGTATCAAGCTTTTTCAGTCCAGACCAACTGCAGTGGAACTGGCACTTTATTTCGGTACAGCAGCGAACAAATGCGCCGTCTCGCGCCGTCTCGCGCGAGCTGCGCAAAACCCCCAAGATGGCGACGGCCACAAACGGGAGTCCAAAAACCAATGGGTGACATCACGCTGACTCTGACGCTGAAGCTCTGGTCCCACTCAGTCAGTCAGTCAGTCAGTAAATAGACCATCTATGGTCCCTCTCAGTCAGTCAGTCAGTCAGTCAGTAAATAGACCATCTATGGTCCCACTCAGTCAGTCAGTCAGTCAGTCAGTAAATAGACCATCTATGGTCCCTCTCAGTCAGTCAGTCAGTCAGTCAGTAAATAGACCATCTATGGTCCCTCTCAGTCAGTCAGTCAGTCAGTAAATAGACCATCTATGGTCCCACTCAGTCAGTCAGTCAGTAAATAGACCATCTATGGTCCCTCTCAGTCAGTCAGTAAATAGAGCAAGTTGACCGAGGCTCGAAGGTGAAGTTGACTCACTGGTTAAAATGTAACTACATTAATATGTAACTACACATGCTGCGATCTCACGGCTGCTCCACTGCACCATCTGTCTCACAGAGAATGTTAGCGCTGGTACATTCTGTTCCGTCGCTGTGTTGTCCTGCGGCTCTCCGTGTTATCACCCGCAGCTCCCATCGCCTTGGAAAAAACACAGAGTTTGACATATTTCATAATACCTTGACAATTTCACTCCGTGAAGTGTTTAATGTCAAGCTTAGCTGCTCCTACACCCACTTCCCTTTGACGGAATATGACCTAAAAAATTTAAAAATCCTAATTATGTAAGTCTCAGGAGATGCTGTGGGAACACTGAATCAACACCTGGGACGTTCAACAACTATTAACATAGTACACCTTCACAAGCCAAGGACCACACTCACACACACACACACACACACACACACACACACACACACACACACACACACACACACACACACACACACACACATTGTCACTTTGATGCAAATGAGGACGTTTCTTTAACACATATGCATGTGGTATTAATGTAGGATGGAGAGATGTAGGCGAGTCCTCTGCGCGGTGTGGGGGGAGGTTTGGGGTGAAGGATCTGCCCTTGCTCCCGGGCAGAGCCCCAGGGGGCGCTGTGGTAGAAAGGAGGAGTGGAGAGAGAGAGAGAGCAGGATTGAGAAAGGGGAGGGAGGGTATAGTGCAGGTAAACGAGGCGGGTCGGCAGTTAAAGGGAAATGACGTATAAGGGGAGTGATCTACAAAGTTTTGTGGTGTTTGGAAGTTAGGCACCTTTGTGTTATTGGCCACGCCCATTACCACACCCCTTTTGGCCACTGCACATGGAAAGTTAATCAGTTCTAAGTTGGCGCATGACCTACTTTTCGACCAAGTTTCATGCAAATAACTTATAACTTTTGGAGATATCCTGCTGGAAACAACAAACAAACAAACAGACAGACAAACGGGGGCAAAATCCTTACCTCCCGGCCAACTCCATTGGCGCAGGTAAGAACTGCAAACTGGTTGACAGACTGACAGTTTTCATTCTAATTGGAATACAAAAAAAAAGGAGTTGAATGTGTAGAAATGTATCCTAACAAGTGTCATATTCTGTGGACTATGTGTACTTCCTAACCCATGAATTACCTCCATTCACGTGGCTTCTCCTCAGCGTATGACGCTGGGTCTTGGCTGATGCTGGCCGGACCTCCCTGGTCTCTTAATGGGCCCTGAGGAAGCAGGGCTTTGTGATAATGAGAGGAACATTAACATTCACTCATCTGCCCATTAGACACAAATGACCCATTCCACATCCATTAGATGTTTGTGTGGGTGTGTGCTCTTAGCTTTGATCATCTGTTATGTTCCACACAGAGCATGAACCTCCCCCAGCAGCAAAACACAAGGGCTTTGTGTTAATGATAGTCAGTCTTTGTGAGCTGGAAGAATATCAATATAAAGATGTCCGCCCGGGGCAGAGTGGTCCTGAGGTTACGGGGCAGCAGTTAGAGAGACCTTCCTGCAGCCAGAAGGTCTCAGGTTCAAGCTGGCAGCAGCATGGTCCTTCATTCTGAGTTGTTCTGCTTCTATCAGCAACTAAACAACCCATTCCCACTCCCAGCTCATCACATACTGATGTTTGGCCCGAGGGGACAGCTTTGCTTTGTCGCATTGCCACCAAAGCAGGAATAGCAAAAACTGCAGTTCCACAAATGGCCATTTGAGCCTGGCTCCAAAAGCAAGTTGTTGCCCATTCACCCCCATGATAAAATGCCCCACTTTACAGCATAAATAAACTTGTTCACAGCCTGGTTCAAAAAATGGTTTTGGACTCTATTGCTAATTTCACCTTTCATGACAACTGTATTTATATATACGGTATATATATATATATATATATATATATATACAGTATACACTGTTTAGAGTAATAGATGGTAAAAAATATGTGGCCTGGCCTTCATCAGGGCCCTGATGAAGGCCAGTTTGTTGGCCGAAACATGTTGGCTTGGCTTTTAATGGTTCCAATATGAACTAAGCCTTTTATTAAAGCTTTTTTAATTATTAGAAGAGTGCCTTGGTCTATTTTTTCTTTAGACTTCTATAGAACTCGCACAACATGCAGGGTAGTCCAATAAACTTCTATAGAACTCGCACAACGTGCAGGGTAGTCCAATAGACTTCTATAGAACTCGCACAACGTGCAGGGTAGTCCAATAGACTTCTATAGAACTCGCACAATGTGCAGGGTAGTCCAATAGACTTATATAGAACTCGCTACTAAAATCTGTTGGGAGTTAGAATATGAGTGAGAGGAATTAATCCTTGGTGATTAATAAAGGTACCTACCTACCTACCTAATGTGTTGGACTAAAATAAAATGAAGCTTATTACATATCCCCTTTTTGGGAAAGCATGCAGGTAGCACAGAACACTGATTGGCTCTGAAACCTCTGTCTTGTCTTCTCATTGTAGGTCAGAGCCAACGACGCCGACATGGGGACCAACGGGGAGATCGACTACAGCCTCCACCAGGCGTCCGAAACGGTCCAGAGGCTTCTCCGCATCGACCGCTCGACCGGAGTCATCTACGTGAAGGGGCTGGTGGACCGCGAGGACGAGAGCTTCCTCAAGTTCTTTGTGGTTGCCAGGGACCGCGGGCCCAACTCCAAGACCTCCAAGGTCCTGGTGACCATCACGATCAGGGACCAGAATGACAACGCGCCGGCCATTGAGATCCGTGGCATCGGCTTGGTGACGCACCACGACGGCGTGGCCAACATCTCCGAGGACATGCCCATCGGCACGCCGGTGGCTCTGGTGCAGGTGTCGGACCGCGACGAGGGGGAGAACGCGGTGGTGACGTGCGTGGTCGCAGGCGACGTGCCGTTTCAGCTCCGACCCGCCAGCGAGTCGGCCAACGACCGCAAGAGGAAGTACTTCCTGCAGACCACCACCTTGCTGGACTACGAGCGCGTGAAGGATTACAGGATCGAGATTGTTGCTGTGGATTCTGGGAACCCTGCCCTCTCTAGCACCAACTCCCTCAAAGTTCAGGTCACCGACATGAATGACAACACGCCAAGCTTTTCTCCGGCCATGCTCGAGGTGGACTTTGCCGAGGGCAACCAGCCAGGGGACAAGGTGCTGGATGTAGTGGCGAGCGATGCAGACAGCGGTACCAACGCGGAGCTGTCCTATAGCATCGTCGAGAGATCAGCCGCCCAGCTCTTCGAGATCGACACCAACAGCGGGGAGGTTCGTGTGAAAAACCTGCTGGATCGTGAAGATACAGAACGCTTTGAGTTCCATGTAGCGGCAGCAGACAAAGGTGTTCCAAGCAAGACTGGCACCGCTACAGTCGTGGTCAACGTTCTGGACCGCAACGACAACGACCCCAAGTTTATGCTAAGTTTATACAGCTTCTCGGTCATCGAGAACATGCCTCGACTCAATCCCGTGGGCGTGGTCACCGTCACAGATGCCGATAAGGGAGAGAACGCCCGGGTGAGGCTGTACGTGGAACCGGACAATGGCAAGTTCGTCATCCAGAACGGCACGGGGACCATCTTGTCCAGGATCTCCTTCGACCGTGAGAAGGAAAGCACCTACACCTTCCGCCTGAAGGCCATGGATGCGGGCGACCCGCCTCGTTCCTCCTGGGTGGGTGTGACCATCAATGTCCTTGATGAGAACGACAATGCCCCCTATGTCACCAAGCCTGCTAACTCCACCTACAAGTTCCTACCGCCCGGCACCGCCCCTGAGACCAGCGTGGAGGTGGTGGAGGCGGAGGACATGGACTCGGGACCCAACGCCGAGCTGGTCTACACGATCACGGGCGGAAATCCGCATGGGCTGTTCCACATCTCGCCCAGCAGTGGGGAGATCACGCTGGCCCAGGAGTTCACCCGCAAGCACAACGGACTGCACCGCCTGGTGGTGCGGGTCAGCGACAAGGGCAAGCCTCCCCGCCACACCACCGCGCTCGTCCACATCTTCGTTAACGACACCATCGGCAACGTCACCCTCATCGAGTCCCTGGTGGGGCACAGCCTCTACACGCCCCTGGACCGGGACATCGCCGGAGACCCCAACTACGCCCGAGCCCAGCGCAGCAACATCCTCTGGGGCAGCATGGCGGGCGTCGCGGGTGTCATCTTGGTCATCGTGGTGGTGGTGTTCATCAGACACCGGTTGCAGAAAGACACAAAGAGCGGCTACCAGGCCGGCAAGAAGGAGAGTAAGGACCTGTACGCTCCCAAACAGGGTCCCAAAAATGGCAAGGGCAAAAAGAGCAAGAAGGGCAAAGCTCCCAAACCGGCCAAGCCTCTGGAGGAGGACGAGGAGGCGAGCCTGCAGAAGGGCCTCAAGTTCAACCTCATCGACGACAATGTCAACGACAGCCCCAGGATCCACCTGCCCCTCAACTACCCCCCGGGAAGCCCCGACCTGGGGCGGCACTACCGCTCCAACTCCCCCCTGCCCTCCATCCAGCTGCAGCCCCAGTCCCCGTCCGCCTCCAAGAAGCACCAGGCGGTGCAGGACCTCCCCGCCACCAACACCTTTGTGGGAACGGGCGACAACAACTCCACGGGCTCCGACCAATATTCGGATTACA
The DNA here is from genome assembly GCF_964638095.1 of Poromitra crassiceps. NCBI lineage: Eukaryota > Metazoa > Chordata > Actinopteri > Beryciformes > Melamphaidae > Poromitra > Poromitra crassiceps. The sequence continues at coordinate 43,626,672 of NC_139634.1, read as the reverse complement.
GCTACAAGGCCAACCCGCCCAAATACAGCAGCAAACAGGTAGGAGACTACTACGCAAACAACCACCGGAACATCACATGGACCAATCAGGTGTGGTAGTCTTGTCGCGCTGGACTGATGGTTTTTCTACCAAAGCTGCACTGACACCTCCATACGCCACCTCACCTTCACGTTCGTTCCGCTCACCATTTTATTTGTCCTTACGTTTTGCTTTTCATTTGAAAATGGACGAAGCACAAATTCACAGCGAGAAGGTTTAAGTTTCGTCTTCTGTTATTTTATTCATGCCGTTTCACACCTTGGCTTAAATGAAGAATGTTATGAGTTTTCCTTTGTTCACGAGTGTATTGATTATTGATTGAGATGTGTTTGTGTTTGTGTGCGCGTGTGTATGGGCATGGAGATTCATACCGACATCCTCATTAAGTCTGAATAGGCTACAGAGGGCTGCCTTGCTTTTAAAGCTGGTCTGGGATCAGCTTGTTGAGGGTGACAATAGTGACTGTGAATTCCTGAGTTTTTTTTCTATTGTTTCTTGGCTTTCTTTGGCCGGGGACTCGACTGGCTGTGCTGCACTTTGGAGTCTTCTCGGCCAGTTCAAACCAATTTGAGGCAATTTCAGCTCAGTCAGAGAGCCAGGCAGGGAAGGAAGGCACGGGGTGGGGTGGGGTTAAGCCACTAAACTATGAAGGAAAGGTACACCAAACACGACCACTTCTTAACCTCGGCCTCCACACCTCCTGTCAAGTCACATGATGTATGACTTTTCATTTTGCCGTCTTCAATTGCCGGGGGCTAAAGTCAATTGTTTGCACAGATTGATGGCAGGTAATTCCAGGCGGCCGCTTCGTGCCTTGCTATATTTAATGTACATGTGAGGGGTCATTAACTGCCTGGTCTTAACGAGCGTTCATGCCAGTTAGGCGGTTTGGCTCCATGTTTGAGTTATGGACTTTTGGCTCTGGCAAGCTGCGAATATAAAGTCACGTGCACTGTGAATATAGAGGCATCTACTGCTGTGTGACTACCGTTTGTTTGTTTGTTTGACTTGGAGACAATCATAAGCTGTACATATGTGAATGACAAACAATATTGTTTTATTTTGTCTTTTTTTGCCGTTGTGTTTTGTTCTTGTTTTTTGATTTGTTTTTCATTTTCATCAGCCGTTTGTTCTGTTGCAACATTATTGTGCAGTCCCTCCAGGAAATTACAATATTGCGATCACAATCATTAATGCAAATTCAACCAAATCTCCACAATATTTGCGGAGGCTTGCAATTTTTCAAACTTCCCGCGATTTCTCTGCGAAAACAGCAAAACAGGCTCCTCAACTTGCAAATTTTGCCAGTTCCCACAATTTTACAGCGAAAACAAATCACAGAAAACTTCGCCAATTGCATTGCAATTTTCTTTTGAGAAAAGCTGCTGCAAAATCAAACATGTTTGATCGCAAAACAATCAGAAAAAGACTCCTGGCGGGACTGGTTGTGTCATGTGAGTGTGCTAACAGCATTCCATTGTTTCTGCATAGTAATACCTGTGTTTACCATATTGTACCAAAGACACGCACACACACTCACCTGCATATTCTTACAGTCCTTCACTGTTATTGCCATATACTTCATATGAAGCAGTGTGTTATGCAGAGCTGCTGGTTGAGCTGCTCATATGAAGCAGTGTGCTCTGCAGAGCTGCTGGTTGAGCTGCTCATATGCTGTCTCCCTCTCAGTCAGTTAGCATGCAGGTCAGCCAGCCTGCAGTGCGCCTCGCTGCACTGCTCTTTTGTTTGCAAACCATCATGTACTGTGGGGAAATGTACAGTGTTCTCTTTTTTACAGCTTAACGCCCAGTTCATTTCAATAAACGTCTTGCTTTCAATGTTAAAGTTGCCCTCTTTGTGCATTACTGGGTTCAGCAGGGTTCCTATACGCAGGTCTGAAAAAGTATTAATATTTGATTCGATCATTTCCAGGTCTTGAGTAGTTTGGGAATTGTGGGGGGAAGGGGGGGGGGGGGGCGGAGTATTGGAAAGTCTGGAAAATGTTGGGTTCAGGTCCGACACAATTCTAACGTTGATGTTGTTGTTGAGCCACTTTGAGTCCACCGTTTGTGTTGATGATCTGAATAATGTAACATAGGGTCTGCACCAAAATCACATCCAGTCAAGAACATAGGGTCTGCACCAAAATCACATCCAGTCAAGAACATAGGGTCTGCACCAAAATCACCTCCAGTCAAGAACATAGGGTCTACACCAAAATCACATCCAGTCAAGAACATAGGGTCTGCACCAAAATCACATCCAGTCAAGAACATAGGGTCTACACCAAAATCACATCCAGTCAAGAACATAGGGTCTACACCAAAATCACATCCAGTCAAGAACATAGGGTCTGCACCAAAATCACATCCAGTCAAGAACATAGGGTATGCACCAAAATCATATCCAGTCAAGAACATAGGGTCTACACCAAAATCACATCCAGTCAAGCACATAGGGTCTGCACCAAAATCACATCCAGTCAAGAACATAGGGTCTGCACCAAAATCACATCCAGTCAAGAACATAGGGTCTGCACCAAAATCTTTAATTTGATTAAGATTTAAAATGGAAAGCATGTACTGTAGGAACCCTGCCAATCATTTCACATTATTCTGTAGTTGTTCCTGTGAAGAACACATCATCTATACAGTGATATGACCTAGTTAGCAGGGGCGAGATGTCTATTATCTGCACATTGAACGCTAGACAACATCTTCAAAACAAATCAAGGTCTGGAAAAAGCACGGAATGTTTGAATTGAAAATGTGTTGGAAACCTGGTTCAGCCGAGCAGGAAGAGTACTGTAGGTCTCCTGAAGGTACAGTATTCTATGTCATTCCATTCCATCCACTAACCGCCCAGACTAACCGCCCAGACTAACACTGAAGCCAACAACCTTGTTACTGGTGTCACTGCTACTGCCTGCACGAGCAGTGTGTCTGAGTCTGTCATCTCTATACTGAAACCATGGCTGCTTCAGATGCTGGACACACACACAGACACACACACACACACACGATCGCACACACTCAATCACACACATACACACACTCAGGTTGGACTGAATTGCAGCTCACACATTTCTGTAATGTAGGATGGCAGGGGGGAACTCATGCATATTCATAAAAGAAGTGCCACCTGATTGGCTGATACAACGTGCAGCAGCTCTGACACGCGTAGTACCAATTAACGTTTTATTACATTCACCAAGACATGCCTGTTGAAACAGCTGCGTTTCACAGAGGATATGTGCATACTAATATCACTGGCTCTATAAGCAGCATGCAATTGGTTTGGTATCTCTTGACTATAAGGTGTAGGTAGGCTATGGATGCATTTGGTTTGGTATCTCTTAGGGGTGTTGGAAAAAAAATCGATTCACCTAAGTATCGCGATTTTTAATGTCACGGTTTTTTGAATCGATCTTTTATTCCAAAATCGATAATCGCAAAAAAAAAAAAAAAAAAATTGGGTGCCCGCAGTCAGGCCACTCACTGAACAGCAGGCCAGGCACCGCCTACTGGTTTACTAGTGGTTTTATTACTTTATTAGTTAGTCTGAAGTAATAATTACACTTCAGGGTTAAAGTGGGTGCATCTCATTGTAAAATTGGACTTCAAACGGCCCAAATCTGGCTTCAAACAGCCCAAATTGGGCTTCAAACGGCCCAAATTTCACGCGCGTCGGCCCATATCGGCTTGGCCTGCTTGGTATCTAATGCCCGGCCTGAATTATGATCCCAATCCGCCCCTGTTTTTAACTATATCGCCCAGCCCTACTCATGATATAATATACAGTCTCTAGTGTATGATTCAACTTTTCCCATGTTCTAATCTAGTGTAAAAAAGCAAACAAACTGAAAAAAGAAAAGAAAAAAAGAAACAAAAATCGCAATAAATCGTAATATCGAATCGCAATAATCGTAGAATCGCAATACTTAAGAATCGCAATATAAATCGAATCGGCACCCAAGAATCGTGATAGTATCGAATCGGGAGATAAGTGAATCGCCACAGCCCTAGTATCTCTTGACTATAAGGTGTAGGTAGGCTATTAGCATGCATTTGGTTTGGTGTCTCTTGACTATAAGGTGTAGGTAGGCTATAAGGTGGTGTAGGTAGGCTATAAGGTGTAGGTAGGCTATTAGCGGAGCTGTTTGTCATGGTTGTGTGTGTCAGCGCCGCTGCACATTGTATCGGGCCAATCAGGCGGCGCTTCTTTTATGAATATGAATGAGTTGCCCCCTGACACCCTACATTTCAGGAATTCACTCACCTGCAGCTCACAGGAGAGGAAGGAGGAGGAGGTCAGAGGTCACAGTGCTGACACACTACACTAACAACAACAACAACAATAATAATAATAATATCATGTATTAGTTGCAGCTGGTTCCCCGGCGGCTCCTCGCACCACATTAACAGTCCGGCAGCGTCTGTCCTGCTTAAACACTGACCAACTCTGCCGTCTCCATGGAAACACAGTGACCTGTGTGTGTGAGCGTGTGTGTGTGTGTGTGTGTGTGTGTGCTGACTCATATATAGTCCTGAACACCCGCGGGTGGACGTCTACCCCACCTCCCCACCCAAATCAACACAGACCATCCTTCTATGGAGATAGAGAGAGGGAGAGAGAGAGAGAGAGGTGGCAGAGGGAGGCAGAGGGAGAGAGGGAGAAGATCCTGCATCTCCAGTTTGATATCGCCCCTCTGCCCTTTGAATGGAGAGAGGAGTGTGTGTGTGTGTGTGTGTGTGTGTGTGTTGGCTGCTGTGTTATATAAGCTTTGAGCTGAGTGTTTGTTTAGTGTCTCTCTCTCCCCCCTCTCTCTCTCTCTCTCTCTCTCTCTCTCTCTCACACACACACACACACACACACACACCTTTCTTACCTCCTCTCTCTGCCCTCTCTACTTGGTTTAAATATTGATCACACTATAAACACGGGCCAGACGACATAACGGCTCATTTAAATATTAATTAACCTCATAGCAGCCTGTTTCACTGAGCAGCCACTTTGAGCACTTTGATCTCCTGTTCAAAAACCACATTGCAAGATGGAGAAAGAACATTTCATTCTCATTGATTTTCAAACTAAAGTCCTGCAGTGAAGTGCTACAGCTTCGGCTTTGAAACAATGCTATCAGTCATATAAATATAGTATGGCACGCCGTTTTAACATTTTTAGCTATGTTTGACTACTGTGTATAGATTAGGTATAGCAGTATAGTGTTAGTGTGTACTGTATGTATAACAGTAACAGCATAGTGTTAGTGTGTGTATGTATAACAGCATAGTGTTATGTATACCAGTACAACAACATTAGTGTGTGTATGTCTAACAGCATAGTGTTAGTGTGTAGGCCTATATGTATACCAGTACAACATAGTGTTAATGTGTGAAGAGAAAACATTGCATGGATGCAACTGGGATGTATCCTCAGTGATGTACCCTGGGGTCATACACCCTCGCCCAGGTGACCCAGCCGGGGCTGGCCAAGCCCCAACTTACGTCCCAGTAGCTACCCACGGTCAGGGGGAAAAGGGCTCTGGTACGTAGAGGGACCGGGCTCTGTGGGTTGCCACCCGGCCGGGCTCCTCCCTCGTCTCACCAGGTCTAGGACCTGTGCGCTGCACCAGACTCCCCCGCTCCAAACATCTCATTCCGAGGTGATGGTATCTTAGTGGACACCATGCAGTACCAGTACTTGGTGGCACTGCAGACTCCACTTGCGGCTTGAATGGCCCTCCTAGAAGGCCTCTCGTGGGTTGTTGGGCTTCTTCCTCACGGAAGACGCAGGCTGGGGCGCTAACCCATACTGCTCCCGGGTGCCGTCCCTGTTCCGGCGGTCAACTGTCTCTCCAGTGGTCACTAGTCTATTCCTGGTTGTTAGTATATGTGTAGCCCTGGTAAAACAAATCTATGTGACATCAGGATGTAAATAGTTTAAAAAAAAATCAAGTTAATATGCATGAATACAGTTAAAAATGCATAAATACATTTTAAATATGTATGCATGGATAAAATAAATAAATAAGTATAAAAATGTACATGGATGATAAAATGTATAAATTAGAAGTCATACGGTTTACAGCTTTAAGAGTCAAAGTTTGGAGTTCATGCAAATTACCATATAGTTTGTTTGTTCATTCAAGGATTCAACTGCGTAGTCACGATCAGCCTAACTTGCTTTGTAGCCTAATCTGTCCATCATTGGCTTTCTTTAATGTAATTGGAAGTCGTAAATCAAACAGCCAACCCAAGTCCCGTCTCAGGGTTGGGGGCGGGACTTAGTGGTGAGCTGGTGAGTGATTTGACTGAAAGCATTCCGTTCATAACTCAAGGGTTTGACGAGCAGTTATCCTGTGGTTTTGGACGTTGTGTTTATCTACAAGAGGTAAATACGAGTCTGTGTGTTGTGTCCTATGCTGTAACTGAATGTTAAGAGGTGTAAAAACGATATTTTGTTGCTAATAGCGTTTAGCCGTTAGCTTAGCTAAATCGCCATTAGCATTGCAGTCGAACTGTTATAGCTTTGCAGCTGAAGCAATTGGTTAAGACAAGCTACCTCTAAATCGCCATGAAATAGTGTTTGGACTTGTTGCTTAGCTGATATATTTGATTCAGGAGACGGACAGAGAGAGAGCGGACCAGAGCCCTGTACTACGAAACTAGTTTAACAGATCCGCGATAAGTCCCTTTGATCTGGTTTGACTGAACAGGATCAAAGCTATCTAGTTAACTGATACTACGACGCTGGTTTTTTACTAGGTAAGTGGACCTGGGATCTGCCTGTGCACGCGCACGTTTTTCGCTCGTGCACAGGCGCGCGTCCACGCGAAAGAGGTGCGCTAGCCAATCAGATTATGAACAGCTGAGTTTATCCACGCCCACAACCTTTTCCACACCCATTTCCTCGTTCAATGAAGCGCAGTGCATGATCAGAGTTTTAGCGGATATTTAATGTATCCGCGATTTAATGTCAGAATGAAAATCCGCGTTGGATAGTCTGCTGAAGGGCTGTCTAAAGCAGCAGCTTGTATTCACATCAGTCATTTGATTTACTTTGATCAGCGATTGATACAGCTGCATTGATACAGGCAGCAGCAACAAATCTAAATGTGTAATCTCAGTCTATACATTTCCACAATCTGTAAGCCTATTTAGACCATAGATTTAGAAACGCATGCTCAATGAATAATGATCTCTATCACTCATGTGTGTGGTTGCACTGATCGAATAATTCATATATAAAATAGCCTAGTATAAAGCCTAATAGCCTACTATAAAAGAGAAAACTGCTGAACTGAATTGAGACGTATAGGCTTTTCTGGCATGTAGGAGAATATCACCCTCACTCCATTTGAGGGTCCATTCATGATATGCGCCGCGGTGATTAATAGTGATCATATTTCTCCACGCATCGTTGAGCTGTTAAGACATAAAGTGGTAAGTAGGCTTAATTTAATTATGTAGCCTACAGAGCCACAAATGTTTTTCTTGTTATATTCTCAGTTGACTGCAATCTATTTTTCATATGGCGATCTTATATGAACGGTGAGTGACTCCAGAGAGCCGATTATATGGGTCTGTCATGGATTTTGATCTTATCCTCTGAAGCTAACCTGGTCGCGACCAGGTTAGCTTTGCAGCGTCAGTTGCCATGGTGATTGAAAGTTAACTTGCTTTGTAGTACGGCTAAACCAGGTTTAAACTCAAACTTACTCGGATAAGGCATTAAACTAGCTTCGTAGTACAGGGCTCAGGAAAGCTCTGTTTGGACCACATGTGGGTGTGCTGCTGTTGGACTGTTGCTGCTGTTTCTTCTGTCATTCTTCCGCCCATCCATTCATCTGCCCCATCCATCATCTACCCCCCTACTTCCATGAACTACCTCCCTCTGATTAGTCCCTGCTTTCCGTGAGTACTGACTGCACGTGCCTTTTGTTTACCTGCACGTGCCTTTTGTTTAACTGCACGTACCTTTTGTTTACCTGCACGTGCCTTTTGTTTACCTGCTTGTGTGAACAAGTGAAGCGGCCATTATTACAACAGGGGTTTCTGGGTTTGAGTGAGTGTGAGTGTGTGAGTGTGGGCCCACAGTATATTTTTGAGGTGTATAGACCAAATCAGCGGGGATGTTTACATTTACTTCTGGTTACCCCTGGTTACGGCTGGTTATGGCACAAACTGACGTGTTGAAGACAAAAACAGAGACAAAGAAGACAAAAATGGTTCGTTCGTGTTGTGTTGTTGGGTGTCCAGTGACCATAAAGAGCGGGTCAAGATTTGGATTATTCTAAATTCCCTCTGCAAAGGGCAAACATGAGCAAAGAGAACTCTGGATTCGGCGGCACAGGCTTACTACAGCTACAACATCCGGGTTCCGAGCTGTATCCGAGCGGCACCGTCAGTAGCTCTGTCTGTAACGTATAACGTTAACGAGCCTGCAAAAAAACAGCGAGTTTGACAGTTGTAAACAAACGTTATTAGCTAGCTAACACTACATAAAACAAACACAGA
>NC_139634.1:43603114-43608114 GCF_964638095.1 Poromitra crassiceps | reverse complement strand
AACGATCAAACAAGTTCCATATACTACCTCACTCTTCTTCTCTGTTCACTAGAAATCGCAGTGCATTGTGGGTAGGGCTGTGCCGATTCACTTATCTCCCGATTCGATACTATCACGATACTTGGGTGCCGATTCGATATATATTGCGATTCTTAAGTATTGCGATTCTACGGTTATTGCGATTCGATATTACGATTTATTGCGATTTTTGTTTCTTTTTTTCTTTTCTTTTTTCAGTTTGTTTGCTTTTTTACTCTAGAACATGGGAAAAGTTGAATCATACACTTCTAGAGACTGTATATTATATCATGAGTATGGCTGGGCGATATAGTTAAAAAGTATATCGATATAACATCTTTCATATCAGTCGATATTGATAATTATTGATAATTTTAATTACCTGTTTTTATCTATTTATTTATGTCGATGGTTTTATTAATAAAAAACATTAGAAGAAAAAGGTTGCATTTAGCCACTTTATTTGGAACCACCTTATTTTCAAGGCACAGGTAGGTCTAATTTGTCACACACACACATACATGCTCTGAGTGCAACTGCAAGCAGTAATTTACAGACATGGTGACGTTTTACTTTGATAAAACGGTTAGTTTTAGCCTAGCGTTGGCAGCCTTCTAAAAGAACGTTTGGTAACGTGTATTTCAGGGTTGTAGGGTTAACGTTAGGTGAATCAGAGGCGTGGAAAAGCCTGGGTTTTTCTTTGACTTGCTTAACTACAAATATGCCATAGGCTGTAGGGCTGGAGGGCGACCGCGCTGGGGACCACGCGCCGGTGGTTGGGCGAGAAAAAGCCTTGCCTGGCTGAAAATGCGGTAGGCTACATTTCTCCATATCAGTTTTATATACGCATCAAGACTCCACCCAAGCAGAAGACATAAAGTCATAAGCTGTGTGCTCAATAGATGACACAATGAGTTATTCCTGTCCCAAAGTACAAGTAAAACCTTTCCAACAGTTCAACTTTGTCTCTGCTCACAGAAGCAAATTGAGCTGCGGATGCCATTCCGTAAAGTAACGTTGCAGACGTCCGTATTTGTGAAATTGGTGTCTTAACATTAACGTTAATTTCCCGGGCTCTTATTAATAGAACAGATGTTAACATGTTACGTTAACACGAATTGAAACTCACCCACATCGAATTCTTTGTAACGCCGGGTGAGATCAAACGAGTGGGTCAGTGGAGGACCAAAATGTGAGACTCATTAGCCAGGAATGGGTCTCGCCCTACTTTTGCATGCTAAAATAAAGCTGATAATGTACAATTTGATTCAAGGGGGGAAACCCTTTCAGAGTACAACACAACTGTCTATTTCCTGCAACTCGACAGTGCTGCTCCAGGAGATGTCGGGACTCTCGGCTCTGGATCAAGGGATATGATTTGCTGTGTGTGAGTGGGGGCGGGTCATGGGGCGGGTGCACTCGGAGTTTCTCCGTTAAATGATTGGCTGTTTCCGTGTCACTTGTATTAACAAGGTACATGATTGGCTGTATGAGCCACGGAGCAGAGGAAGCGCTCTATATGTGATTGATGAAAGTGGGAACATTTCATACATAAACAGAAAAAAATGACGTGATTATCGATTCTGGGAATAAATGATCGATTCAAAAAATCCTGTGAGTCCTGAACTTTGACCTCATGGAGAACGAACCTGAACGCTGAGGCCATCCTCTGCAGCTCTGCACATAGTTACTAACAGCAACATCTCTCTCTCTCTCTCTCTCTCACACACACACATGCACGCACACACACACACACGCACACACGCACACATGCACGCACGCGCGCACACACACACACACACACACACACACACACACACGCGCTCAGTCAGTTGGACGCCCCCTCTGGCCTCGTCACGCTCTGCTCTACAGAGTCCAGGGATTTTATGACTGGCAGAGCTGTGTGTGTGTGTGTGTGTGTGTGTGTGTGTGTGTGTGTGTGTGTGTGTGGTTAACTGCTTCAGCACTGAGGCAGAAAACGACATAGCGGTCGGCCAAGCTGTGAAAGAGAGAGAGAGAGAGAGAGAGGAAAGGACAGGAAACCTCCTTCCTTCATTCCTGGCTTCCTCTTGTATTTAATATGGCAGTCCTGTTCTTCACCTTGAATCTCCTCTCAGACTGTTCAGAGGAGATAAGAGAGAGAGAGAGAGAGAGAGAGAGAGAGTGGGGGGGGGGGGGGGAGGGGGGGGGGGAGAGAGAGAGAGAGAGGGAAAAGAGAGGGGAGAGAGAGAGGGGGGGGAGAGAGAGAGAGAGGGAAAGAGAGGGAGAGAGAGGAGAGGGGGGGAGGAGAGAGGAGAGAGAGAGAGAGGGAAGAGAGGGAGAGAGAGAGGGGGGGGGGGGGGAGAGAGAGAGAGAGAGATAGAGGGAAAGAGAGAGAGAGAGAGGGGGGGGGGGGGGGAGAGAGAGAGATATTTCATCCCTTCTTCATGAGGAGTTTCTCTCTGTATCACCAGGAATGTCTTTGGACATGAACAACAAAGATCCCTATACTCTCTCTCTCTCTCTCTCTCTCTCTGTCTCTCTCTCTCTCTCCTCTCTCTCTCCTCTCTCTCTCTCCTCTCTCTCTCTCCTCTCTCTCTCTCTCTCTCTCTCCTCTCTCTCTCTCTCTCTCTCTCTCCTCCTCAGATTGGTTACAGACTTGTGTGTAGAAGATGTAAAGTGTCTCTGGAGGAGGAGGAGATGATTCCATGCCTCAGCAGAGAGCTGAGAGATCTCCACAGGTTTAGCTTTAGGATCCCCCTCACAGACCATGCTGAAACAACAGAGGTCAGGGGTCAGCTCAGGTCCCAGCCCCGGGGCCAGTCTTGTTTGCTATAGCATTGACGTCAATGCAGACGTACCCAAAACTACAGTTAATTTGCAAAAAACAGATATCTATTATTATAATATCAATATATTGGTGTATTTATATTGTAATTATTTTAAAAGTGGCGTGCCTTAAAAGCCCCCCTCCACTGTATTTTGTAAGATATTTTGAAGATATGTCATGTGTTGCTGGGTTTTGCCCTCCTCTGTTGATTAGCCACAGTGTTCACCAGTGTATTTTGTTCACAGATAAGCTCATTTCGGGCTCAAAGTCCTAAAAAACGGGTGATGACATCAGACATTATAATGTCTGAGTGACGTAGGTATGATAGACAGTAAATACAATGTTTACAGTAAATACACCTCTTCCGTTAGCTAGCTGGTTGCCATTAGCCATTAGCCGCTAAGTTTGCTAACTAAGTGTTCACCCAGGCTCAAAACGCCGCGATAGTAACTTTTAACCAGTTGGAGTCATGCTCTCTCCATAAAGTCCATCAGCTTTGATATCTGTTGGCCGGTTTGTTGACAATAAGCAATATTTTGGCTTCTGGAATAATGTTTTTACAGAGATATGAGCGGAAACAGTTTGGCCGCTACTTCCTTTTTATCGCAGACAAAGAGTATACTGAAGACAAGATGAGACCCTGTTCTGCTTCTTTTACAACAGCGCCTGCAGTCATGTTGCAGTGGAACATGAGTGGAACAAACTTAGACTTCTATAAGCTCTTTGGCACAAATGGTGACGTGCGTTGTTACAGCGCGGGTTAGGGCTAGGGTTAGGGGTTAGCTAACGTAGCTAGCTAGCTGTGATGCAGTCTCACATGTGTGTTTACAGAGTATTTTACACTGGCTTCGAACGTGCTCAGCCAATCACAATGAAGGACGGGAACTATCTGTTTTATCATAGAGGCTTCAGAACAGGACTCCACAAACCAGTGGCTATGTCCTTTCACCCCCCCTTCCCCTCTGCTCACACTGCAGCAGTCTGGACTCCTCCTCACTGCAGCATCACTCTGGTGGGTGGAGCTTCAGTCTGGTGGGTGGAGCTTCAGTCTGGTGGGCGGAGCTTCAGTCTGGTGGGTGGAGATTCAATCTGGTGGGTGGGTGGAGATTCAGTCTGGTGGGTGGAGATTCAGTCTGGTGGGTGGAGATTCAGTCTGGTGGGTGGAGATTCAGTCTGGTGGGCGGAGCTTCAGTCTGGTGGGTGGAGATTCAGTCTGGTGGGTGGAGATTCAGTCTGGTGGGTGGAGCATCACTCTGGTGGGTGGAGATTCAGTCTGGTGGGCGGAGCTTCAGTCTGGTGGGTGGAGATTCAGTCTGGTGGGCGGAGCTTCAGTCTGGTGGGTGGAGATTCAGTCTGGTGGGTGGAGATTCAGTCTGGTGGGCGGAGCTTCAGTCTGGTGGTGGAGATTCAGTCCTGGTGGGTGGAGATTCAGTCTGGTGGGTGGAGATTCAGTCTGGTGGGTGGAGATTCAGTCTGGTGGGTGGAGATTCAGTCTGGTGGGTGGAGCTTCAGTCTGGTGGGCGGAGCTTCAGTCTGGTGGGTGTCACATCAAATGAGTGTGATCACCTTATTCTCTATGGCAGCATCACATGCATCATTCATGGAAACGGTCATGTGATCATTTAAATTCAATGATAGTAATACTAATAATTCATTGCATTAATATAGGACTTTTCAAGGTACCCATAGTGACTCACATCTGTGTGTGTGTGTGTGTGTGTGTGTGTGTGTGGGGTGTGTGTGTGGGGGGGGGGATGCGTACGCACTGGATATTTGCATTTGACATTTCCTATATTGACATTTCATTTAAACAGAGATTTGCATGTTTTATTTTTAGCTTTATTCAAATGATGATGCAAAGTGGCAAATTAAAATACATTTGCTGAACTGCAGATAGAGGCTGTTTCATGTGCAGCAATGGTTATAATTGATATGTGCTTTGCATTCTCTAATAGGGCATTTTTACATTTATTATCAAAGACAATATTATGCTGTAAAGGTGGCAAAATGTTAATGCTCATCCCGAAAGAGAAAACAGCGCCTCCTCTCTTATGCCATTTAGTACTACACTCGCCACTGATTCCCTTGGCAAAATCCAATAGCAAATGCCCATAGAGAGCCGCAGGAACGAGTCCGGAAATCATCGATGCTAGCTCTCCTGGTTCTTCACTGT
>NC_139634.1:43593114-43595614 GCF_964638095.1 Poromitra crassiceps | reverse complement strand
CAGGATGTTAGCCTAGCTGTTAGCAGGATAGTTAGCTAGTTAGTGTTAGCTGGGTAGTTAGTTAGCAGGATGTTAGCCTAGCTGTTAGCTGTCAGGTGAGGCTCTGCATGCTGCTGATGTTAATGTGCTTTAATAACTAAAGCCACATAAAATCCTGCTGCTTCACACTGCATTAACGCCCATGAAATATGCATGAGACTCTGTGTGTGTGTGTGTGTGTGTGTGTGTGTGTGTGTGTGTCAGACTTGTGGAGAGATAGTAAATTGGTAAAATGAGGTGTAAATGTCTTGAGGCGGACGAGCCGCTTTCAGTAAAACGCCACGCTGAATATTTCACCAGCCACTTAGTGTGTGTGTGTGTGTGCGTGTGTGTGTGTGTGTGCGTGTGTGTGTTTGAGAGAGAGAGAGAGAGAGAGAGAGAGTGTGAGGGAGAGAGAGAGTGTGTGTGTATGAGAGAGAGAGAGAGGGGGAGCTGTCAGGATGAGAGCAGCGTGATGGACAATGATTGGATGTGGCTGTCGAAGTCGAAGACGCAGGCACACACACGTGCACACACACACACACACACACACACACACACACACACACACACACACACACACACACACACACACACACACTCCCCAAACGCCTCAGAGGAACACTTAGCTGCCTCATTGTGTGTGTGTGTGTGTGTGTGCACGTGCATGTGCATGTGTGTGTTGTTATTGGCTTCACGCCTAACGGAGTATCTCCGTCTGACCTTTGACCCCTGGACAAACTCCTTCTCCTGTTTGGCTGTAGGCTGGTGACCCTCAACAGTTATCAGGAGGACCTCCTCATTGCATTAGAGCCACAGACCCCATTTGATGAGATCTTCTCCTTCCAACTCACCTCTGAGAAGATTGTTCTTGTCTGATTTGATGTAGTCCAGAACTCCATCACTGTCTGCCTGGGTTGTAGGTCGAGAGATAACCGAGACATCACAACAGTCATCTAAAATATTCTATAATTACATTAACGCCATCTAGTACATTAAATAATGATGACATGTAACAATTCACCAATTTGCTGGGGACTCCCAGGAACCCTCTTAAGGAGCCCTGGTGGTCCTCGGACCCCACATTGAGAACCACTGCTGTAGGTGACCTGTCAAACCAGGTGAGACATCTTTACCCTGCACTCACCTGACATTTGAGAGCTTCCTCTATGGGTTAGATTACATGAGATTATGACAGTGAAAAATGCAACCTACAGTCAGAATGGTTGGGATGAGAGTACTAAATGTTATAATATCAACAACCGCCCAGAGGGCTTTATGGAAAGAGCATGACGCAAACTGCTTAACAGTTATATCGAATTGGTCATTCAGGGGCGTTTTGAGCCTGGCAGACAGTTAGCTAACAAACGTAGCTAACGCCAGAGGCTATTTACGCTATACTGCATTTACTGTGTCTATCATACATCAGACCATTATTATGTCTGAATGTTATCACCTGTTTTTAGCAACAGCTTATTTTTTTTAACTTTGAGCACAAAATGAGTTTCTTTGTAAAAACAATAACAGCAACAGCTGAGGAACAGTCAGGCATGTATGCATATGTACTGGAAGTGCCCTGGAATGACCTCATTCTGGGAAATGGTACTGTATCTTCTCTGTCAGACCTTTTGGATGTGTCTGTACCTTGTTGCCCAAGATTGTTGATTCTGAATGACATCTCACTCTCTTTCTTTGTCGATGTCCAAATCTCATGTATTATTCGCAGGTTTAACAGCTGCAAAAAAGAAAAAGAGAAATAAGATGGGAGCCTCCTCATATACTCAACTGTAAACAATGGCTCATATCTTTTTTGAACATTATAGAATTATCTATAGCTGGAATGCATGTTGCTAGTGAAAAGACTGTTTTGGCTTGGGCCTCAGCTGCAGATATGAACATGTAATAGATTGGCTAAAACCTTGTATGATGTTATTTTGAGCTAACGTGGGGGGGGGGGGATGCTTCAGATCGCCACAAAGGTGCGAGGGAGGCAGGGTTTTTGTTTGCTTTGTCATCCTATCTGAGGACAGTTTGACTCTGTATCACTGTGATGACCAGCAATGCTCTTTTCTTTATGAAACAAAATAAAACAAATGATAACAAACAAAAACAACAACTGACAAACTAGTGTGGCTAATCAACAGACCAGGTCATGAGGCACCAGCACATGAAATATCTTAGAAGTGACCAAAATAAGCCCCCCTCCACAGGGGGTCTTGTTACCTTGGAGACCCTAACCCTCCACCATATCCAAACCATAACCCTAACCCCCCTCCGCCCCCTTGTGCCTAACCCTATAATAGACCCTTTCCCAATGCCTGAACCTAAGCCCCCCCTCCCCCCCTGTGCCTCTCTCAGGGTGTAACTTGACCTTTGCCCTGACCCAGCAGGTGCACAGTGCTTGTGTAACGGTGTGTCAGGGGGCGTGTCATACTTGGCGCACACAAGGTGCCTGACAGAGCGCTGATATATTACACGGACG
>NC_139634.1:43580614-43585614 GCF_964638095.1 Poromitra crassiceps | reverse complement strand
ACTCAACTCACCTTTGTTACCTGGTTGTAGTGTGGCTGTAGGCCGCTCAGTAACGTTCTCAGCAGAGAGCAGCTGGTTGTAGTGTGGCTGTAGACCACTCAGTAACGTTCTCAGCAGCAGTCAGCTGGTTGTAGTGTGGCTGTAGACCACTCAGTAACGTTCTCAGCACCTGAGTCAGCTGGTTGTAGTGTGGCTGTAGACCACTCAGTAATGTTCTCAGCAGCAGAGTCAGCTGGTTGTAGTGTGGCTGTAGGCCGCTCAGTAACGTTCTCAGCAGCAGAGTCAGCTGGTTGTAGTGTGGCTGTAGGCCGCTCAGTAACGTTCTCAGCAGCAGAGTCAGCTGGTTGTAGTGTGGCTGTAGGCCGCTCAGTAACGTTCTCAGCAGAGAGCAGCTGGTTGTAGTGTGGCTGTAGACCACTCAGTAACGTTCTCAGCAGCAGTCAGCTGGTTGTAGTGTGGCTGTAGACCACTCAGTAATGTTCTCAGCAGCAGAGTCATCTGGTTGTAGTGTGGCTGTAGGCCGCTCAGTAACGTTCTCAGCAGAGAGCAGCTGGTTGTAGTGTGGCTGTAGACCACTCAGTAACGTTCTCAGCAGCAGTCAGCTGGTTGTAGTGTGGCTGTAGACCACTCAGTAATGTTCTCAGCAGCAGAGTCAGCTGGTTGTAGTGAGGCTGTAGGTCGCTCAGTAACGTTCTCAGCAGCAGAGTCATCTGGTTGTAGTGTGTCTGTAGACCACTCAGTAACGTTCTCAGCAGCAGAGTCAGCTGGTTGTAGTGTGTCTGTAGGCCACTCAGTAACGTTCTCAGCAGCAGAGAGCAGCTGAGTCAGCTGGTTGTAGTGTGGCTGTAGGCCGCTCAGTAACGTTCTCAGCAGCAGAGTCAGCTGGTTGTAGTGTGGCTGTAGACCACTCAGTAACGTTCTCAGCAGCAGAGTCAGCTGGTTGTAGTGTGGCTGTAGGCCACTCAGTAACGTTCTCAGCAGCAGAGTCAGCTGGTTGTAGTGTGGCTGTAGACCACTCAGTAACGTTCTCAGCAGCAGAGTCAGCTGGTTGTAGTGTGGCTGTAGGCCGCTCAGTAACGTTCTCAGCAGCAGAGTCAGCTGGTTGTAGTGTGGCTGTAGACCACTCAGTAACGTTCTCAGCAGCAGAGTCAGCTGGTTGTAGTGTGGCTGTAGGCCACTCAGTAACGTTCTCAGCAGCAGAGTCAGCTGGTTGTAGTGTGGCTGTAGGCCGCTCAGTAACGTTCTCAGCAGCAGAGTCAGCTGGTTGTAGTGTGGCTGTAGACCACTCAGTAACGTTCTCAGCAGCAGAGAGCAGCTGGTTGTAGTGTGGCTGTAGGCTGCTCAGTAACGTTCTCAGCAGAGAGCAGCTGGTTGTAGTGTGGCTGTAGACCACTCAGTAATGTTCTCAGCAGCAGAGTCAGCTGGTTGTAGTGTGGCTGTAGACCACTCAGTAACGTTCTCAGCAGAGAGCAGCTGGTTGTAGTGTGGCTGTAGACCGCTCAGTAACGTTCTCAACAGCAGAGTCAGCTGGTTGTAGTGTGGCTGTAGACCACTCAGTAACGTTCTCAGCAGCAGAGTCAGCTGGTTGTAGTGTGGCTGTAGGCCGCTCAGTAACGTTCTCAGCAGCAGAGTCAGCTGGTTGTAGTGTGTCTGTAGGCCACTCAGTAACGTTCTCAGCAGCAGAGTCAGCTGGTTGTAGTGTGTCTGTAGGCCACTCAGTAACGTTCTCAGCAGCAGAGTCAGCTGGTTGTAGTGTGGCTGTAGGCCACTCAGTAACGTTCTCAGCAGCAGAGTCAGCTGGTTGTAGTGTGGCTGTAGGCCGCTCAGTAACGTTCTCAGCAGCAGAGTCAGCTGGTTGTAGTGTGGCTGTAGGCCGCTCAGTAACGTTCTCAGCAGCAGA
Organism: Poromitra crassiceps; assembly: GCF_964638095.1. Classification (NCBI taxonomy): domain Eukaryota; kingdom Metazoa; phylum Chordata; class Actinopteri; order Beryciformes; family Melamphaidae; genus Poromitra; species Poromitra crassiceps. Next base: position 43,583,714 of record NC_139634.1, on the reverse strand, counting down.
GTCAGCTGGTTGTAGTGTGGCTGTAGGCCGCTCAGTAACGTTCTCAGTCAAAGTGAATATTATGATGAGCTGGATTTGTTTCCAAATGTAGGTTACTGTGCCACAGTTTACAGGCTTGTCTTTAACACTGGGTTCTGTCCTGACTGCAGCTCTGTAACAAACTCATCATACTATACATACTAATGTATATACACAGTATACAGTATATATACACACGCAGTCTACTTCCTGTATATAGCTATAATGGGAGCCAGACAGCGTGGATTTTCTTGTCTTGTTCTTGAGATCAGCCTTTCTCTGCGTGCCTCCGCAGCAGAGAGCATTTGTTCCAAGCTGCTGTTTTGTTTTGCAGCAGGTGGTACCGCTTTTCTCCTGCTGACTGGTTGCCGGGGGCGACCGGCCCTCTGTGATTGATGAAGGCCTTTTCTTCTTCTTCTTCTTCTTCTTCTTCTTCTAATAGACAGGAAGTGACCACCCACGACCTCTGACCTCACTGACCCCTGCAGCATGCTGGGTAATGAGCTGGGTACCTGTCAGACACACACGCACGGACGGACGCACGCACGCAGGCACATGCACACGCACACGCACACGCACGCACACACACACACACACACACACACACACACACACACACACACACACACACACACACACACACACACACACCAGGTCTTTCCATACACTCGTTTATCTGCTTTCTGCTGCTGTCGTTTCCTCTGGCGCCGCCGTCCAATCAGCACCCTGCTTGATACAGCCGTGTTTTTGTTTTTGCTTTGATTGGCTGATGGTTGAAGCCAGTCGCCAATAAAATGTTATCTTATGGATGAAATGTACACTTTGAACACGCTGGGAATCAAACTCTGCTCTCCATTGTCAAAGGCAAAAGTGTCATTATTCACACGACCAATAGAGGTCTAGGCGTTGATATAGAAATGTTGTTATGCAACATATTTCTGGTTCAGAAACGATATTGTTTGGTCACAGTGTACGGTGGCCAGCAGGGACAAAGTTTGAGAGCGGGTAGAGGCCACAGCCTGACTCGGTGAAACTTAATGATTCACCTGCCAAAGATGAATGGATCTGGTTTGCTGCCTGGAGACTCTCACCTGATCACACACACGCACGTGCACACACGCATATGCACACATACACACACACACACACGCACGCACGCATATGCACACACACACACACACACACACACACACACACACACACACACACACACACGCACGCACACACACACACACACACACACACACACACACACGCACGCACACACACATGCGCATATGCACACACACACACACACACACACACACACACACACACACACACTCTCTCTCTCTCTCTCACACACACCTGATCAGCATCTGAAGAAGCTGCTGCTGTAAAGTGATGGATGGATTGAAATGAAAGAACATGAGTAGAGATCATAATGGACAGCGGGGAGCTCTCACTCCGCTCTTAATAAATGAGACACTTTTACAGCGCCGCTCCTCTGGATCTCAATGTGAGTAATGGACTAGAGGTGGTCATTATTATTGAGTGAAACGCAGCCGGAGAGAGGACAGACGAGCTGTCAATCTCACTTCAGACCAATAGCTGACGAGCAGCCGTGGGAGACGGTGGGCGGGGCTTGCTGATTGGCCCTGCCCCAAATGAACAGCGTTAATTAACGCGGCAGGTAAACAAGAGGGGGTGTCACAGTGTGTGTGTGTGTGTGTGTGTGTGTGTGTGTGTGTGTGAGAGAGAGTTATTCCACCAAAATGAGTGTGAGGTCCCCCAGAAAGCTGCCTGTTAATTATCCAATTTAAACTGATGAAATTGAAACTTGAACTCCACAAATGAATTAATTAGCCTAATTGGTGCTGGCTGTATGTGTGTGTGTGTGTGGGTGTGTGTGTGTTGCCTACTTAACACTGCGTTAATCGGCTGTAATGGATATGTATGCGTGGCTAAAATATTTCTGCATTAAAAAAAGATCTATCTATAATTAAATGTCTTCTTCTCAGCTGCTGTCTCGTTAGGAGAGACTCGTTAAGGCAAGGAGCTGCCTCTGCTGCCTGTATCAGCCGGCTCAAAGCAGGTTCTTAAAGCCCGCCTCCCGTCACTTCACCTGCCTGTAGAACCGTTGCTGTTCTATGAAAACGCACATGAGCGCGCGCGCTGGATTAACGCACGTCACCATTCGCGCCAAAGAACTTACAGAACTGAAGGCTATAATAGCTTGTTCCACTGCAGCATCATGAGTGTAGAAAAAAGACGCCAGACCGTTATTGTGTCTGACGTCATCACCCGTTTTGACCAACAGCTTATTTTTGGGACTTTGAGCCCAAAATAAGATTCTACGACGTCCATTGTTTTTGACTCCAGACGTCTTTTTGGCTTGCCTTACAGTAAGCTAGAGTAGCCAGCCACATACAGTAGCCTATCTTAGACAAAGAAGAGACTATCCTAGACAAAGAAGAGACTATCTTAGACAAAGAAGAGACTATCTTAGACAAAGAAGAGACTATCCTAGACAAAGAAGAGACTATCTTAGACAAAGAAGAGACTATCTTAGACAAAAGAGAGACGTCACGGTGACAAAAGAAGAAGCATGAATGACCAGAGGCAGTGAAAAGGCTTCAGGACATGAGTGAGGGAGAATCTGATGAGCTGACTGATCCTTCATTTTCACCTGATGCTGAACAGTCTTCATCTCAGGAGGAGTACGAGCCTCCACAGCGTAAACCAGGCTTCTGGTGACAGGGCATGTTACAACTCAACTTGAAAATGCATGACTCTAGCTATGGTATATACATATATCCTATATAATATATAGAGGCACCGCGGGACGCCTCTGCTGTCGGAGCACAATGACAGCAGCCACTTGTTTAGTTTGACCAGACTTATTTATTTGACACATTCCACGTCATTTTAGCAAGTTTCAGCTAAACTCATTCTACATATTTATATTCTTTAGTGTCGACTCAACCACCGCATGCAAGTTCTGTGTGCACTTGGGCATGAGACAGACAGGGACAGGCTGGTTTGGAGAGCTATCCAGTCGGGACTGCACACCGGGAGAGTGCAGCATTTAGTAGGCTAGATG
>NC_139634.1:43570614-43575614 GCF_964638095.1 Poromitra crassiceps | reverse complement strand
CCTTCTCGACATGCGGGATCTTTGTTTAGAAGCATTGAAATGGTTTGTTTTTTCTGCCGATGGCGAGTGGAGTGGGCGGGGGGAGGGGGATAGAGTGGGCGGGGGGAGGGCGCAGGGGGAGGAGAGGAGTGGGGGGGGGGGCGACAAGGGCGAGGGAATGTAGGTGCGGAGGGTGCAGCAGCACCCCCTGGTGGCAAGAGATGGAATCTTCTAAATTGTCGGATTTGGCTGTCCTGTGTTTATAACACCAACAAAATGCATTAAAAAACAGTTTGTGCTTCCCAGCTCTAATCTTATTTAATACGTGCTCTCTTCAAAGGTGTTTGATTTTCATCATAATCTGGTTTTCCATAATAATAATAATAATTTCAGTGTTTATGCCTGTGTTGCTGTCTGTTGTAGTGTAAAACGACTAAAGGGAGAGCAGGTGCTTACATGAAAGTGAGTGAGAAAAGGAGAAGATGTACTGAATAATGACATCACAACAGTATAATCCCAATGTTAATTTAAAATGAAATATTCCTCTAAATATGGCTAAAAGTCCCAAAAATGTCAAATTTCCCTTCCTTGCAGCAGCCGATGCTTAATAATAGTTCCAGCGCGCCTGTCAGGCGATAACGTGGGGTGGCAATCTGCCAAAAAAAAGTCTGCTTGCCTTTGTGACATCGCCCAAAAGTCGTCCCGTCAAAATAGTGGTCGCACTAACGTTAACACAACGTGCCATGTTTCTTTCTCAGCACTGGAGACGCCGTCTTCAGGACACACACACACACACACACACACACACACACACACACACACACACACACACACACACACACACACACACACACACACACACACACACACATGCCCACCCACACACCAGGGGCATTTTGCACTTCAAAATTCCATACTTTTCCAGACAGCCCAGATGTAGCCTACAGGCATGTAGGCAGCTGAGCGTAGAGGAGCGGTCCTTCAGTGGAGGGTTGTAGTCCAGTCCCACTCATCACTCAGCTTGGACTGGAGCACTGATGACTGGGACTTGGGAGTTGGAGACGAGGATTCAGACTTGCCTAATAGGCCCTAATAATAATTAGGCATAAGATATTGATAACTGTGACCTGATGACATGAGGTGGGCAGTGGACTGACACTCATGTTCAGTAGGCTGAGTAACTCTGACTCGAGTAACGACGACTTGACACGGACTCCACTTGGACCCTTCTTTGGTGACTTGGACTTGGACTCGAGAGATAGTGACTTGACTTATTGGTTCAGTCACACGCCATATAGGACTTCCTGCGTCTAGACGATATCAAGCACTCCCTCTCTTACATCACACAGACACACACGCACACACACACACACACACACACACTCACAAACACACACACTCACACAGTGGTTAACACTTTGGTCGCGCTGGCTGCCTGCTCCAAACACCATGAGAAACACTCTTATATGATCCATTTTTTTGTGAGGAATTCAGAATTTTACATTTTATAAAACAGAATTGGGAGAATAGTCGGGAAACACGTTTCCATATTTATTTGATGTTTTTCATACTTATCTAGACCTGGACATTTCTAAAATCATATTCCACACTTTTCCATACTGTGTCTCCCCTGAGACACACACATACACATGTTCATGTCCTCCTCCGTCTATATTTAGCGCGTGTTCGATCCCCGGCTGCAGCGTGTTGAACAGTCGATAAAATCATCCGCTGAGAGTTTGACATCGTGTCTGAACCTGATCACCAGCTTCCCCTCGCCCCCCCTCGCCCCCCCTCCCCCCGGCAGGAAGCGGTCCGATGTAAAGACGCACCCCCCCCTCCCCCCTCAGCAGGAAGCCCCCCCACGTCCTGTCTGGATGTAAAGATGAAAAACGAGCGGCCGCTCCTCTAAAGCTCCTTCAGACAGAGAGCGTTTCATCTGCTGAAACATTACAGTTTACATTGGGATCACTTTGCTGACTCTGGATCAGTTTGACTCACAGATGGAGATATAAGGATGATATAGGAGCAGGGAGGAGGTCAGAGCAGGGAGAGAGAGAGTGGAGAATGATGCTGATGCCAGAGAAGTGAAGGGCAAGACGAGACAAGAGAGAGAATAATCTATACGCTATCTTCATTCACATCTTGTTTTCTAACTGAGCTCAACATGTAGGCCTATTCAGGGATGCTGGAGCGCTTTTTAAGTAGTTTGGACGTTTTTTTTGTCCTATTTAGAGGAATATCTCATTTTAAATTAACATTAGGATTAATACTGATGTGATGTCATTATTCATTATTTTCTCACTCACTCAGTGAGATAGAGGGTAGGTACAGGCAGTTTTGAACATGCCTAGTATTGTCAACGGACTGGAATGAACGAAAACAACTGATGGCCTTCTTCATCATCATCATCACCATCCAACGTTACGGTATCAGTTCATTGCTCTCCTCTTAATTCTCCCTCTGCCAAACAGCCATACCGTATTTCAAATGAGTAACATTCACCTACCGCTCACATTCAGTTTGTTTGTGTTTCATTGGAAAGGAGTAGTTAGCATTAGCAATGTTATGGACATTGCTAACAGGCACCAGCTAACGTTTAGCTACCAAGCAGCACTCTCAGACAAACAACAACCAGACTTACCAAATATGTAGATAATGTAATGTAATGTAATGTTTCCAATACATGTCCGGTGTAATGGGTATACAGTAACCCATACCGGATCAACTACAAAATTCTACTCATCACCTACAAAGCCCTCAACAACCTGGCCCCCCCCTACCTCTCTGATCTCCTCCCCCGCCACCAGGGCCGTAACCAGGGTTCCGAAATAGGGGAGGTCCAGCAAGGGGAGGCGGATTTGGTGGCGCCCGCAAGGGCGCCGCCGAAAAAAATTTGAGGGTTTTTCCCCCCCTTTTTTAGCCATATTTAGAGTAATATATCATTTTAAATCAACATTAGGATTATACTGTTGTGATGTCATTATTCAGTATATTCTCTTTCATGTCACCACCTGCTCAGCTCTCCTGTCAACATAATTGTAACTAACAAACACAAACTGTTTTAGCCAAATTCATATCAAAATGACACCTACAAACACAGGTACACAACCCAAGCCGTACACAACACACAAAGTCATCATCGATAATAAAAAAAAACATACAGAGGGACATTTATTTATTCCTGATAGGAACGATTGAAAAATAAAATAAAATATATTATGTTGTTTTTAACTTTACACCACCTCTTTTTGTTACTTATTGGGTCATGAAACTGAAACCATGCATATAGCCACCTGCATACCTGACTTCGGGAGCTTGGCAATTGGCATCATGCATGATTAGCCAGTAGCATCCCAACGTGTCACACAGGTAACATTACTTAAGAGACAGACTAGACACTTACTTTCTTGGTTGTTGCTAAACAATCTGTCAGTGTCACTCACTGTCTGTCGTTCACTCGCTCACTGTCTCGCAGCTCGCTCACCTTCAATTATCTCGCCAGACAGTCATCACTCACCACCATGCTGCTGCTCTCTCGGAATCAAGTTACCGCGGACGCGGCGTCAGATGACTTCCTGCCTGACCTGCCTTTCGTTTCAAAATAAAAGCGATCCCGTGTTTTTCATGCTTTTCCATGCAGATTGTTTTATTAATTTTTTTTTTTTTTCTCTCTGAAATATTAGGGGAGGTCCGGACCTCCTCGTCCTCATAGCTAGTTATGGCCATGCCCGCCACGTCCCTACCCGCAGCCTCAGGTCCGGAGACACCAACTGCTTGACGATCCCCAGGACCAAGCTCCGGACCTGTGGTGACAGGGCCTTCTCAGTTGCCGCACCCACCCTCTGGAACACTCTCCCCAGCCACATCCGTCAATCTCAGTCCATAACATCCTTCAAACAGGCCCTCAAGACCCACCTCTTCAACCTCGCCTTCTCCTCCTAACCTCACTCCACTCTACCTACTGTCCCCACCTTTCATGAATGTTTCCAAATTAAAGTATTTATTTCTGTGTTTTCTGTAAAGCGACTTTGAGTATTTAGAAAAGCGCTATATAAGATAAATGTATTATTATTATTATTATTATTATTACTGCATTTATGATCGCTGTTCCGCTGACCGAAATGCACTTTTAGAAGGCACAACAGTGTTGCGCAACAATAACGTTAACGTAACTTGTGGACTTGCTCAAGTGTCCAGACAGCGTCTCCAGTATAACACGTTGACTGTTTCCGTACTCCCGCTGTACAATCTGTAGCATCAAACAATGCGGTCTATGCATACTTGAAACATGTCGGTTATGTCTAAACAAAGCATAACATTGTCTGACAGGGGTATAGATGCCTGATGACTTCCGCCAAAACGCACGTCATTACCGTAAGTGACTGAATTCAGTCAACACAAAACGCACGTCATTACCGTAAGTGACTGAATTCAGTCAACACAAAACGCACGTCATTACCGTAAGTGACTGAATTCAGTCAACACAAAACACACGTCATTATCGTAAGTGACTGAATTCAGTCAACACAAAACGCACGTCATTACCGTAAGTGACTGAATTCAGTCAACACAAAACGCACGTCATTACCGTAAGTGACTGAATTCAGTCAACACAAAACGCACGTCATTACCGTAAGTGACTGAATTCAGTCAACACAAAACGCACGTCATTACCGTAAGTGACTGAATTCAGTCAACACAGTCAATGCATAAACACAAAAACACAAAAACGTACCGTAATGAAAAGAAAACTCTAATAATCGTCCCGGTATTTAATCGAGACAGCGTTTATTTTGCTAAATCTGGTCAGACCCCCGGCGGTTAAAGGAGACCCCGTGGCAGATAGAGTCCGGGTGGATATTAGAAGAAATACGGTATATATTATGTTTTTTATTGACATTGCAATTCCAATACAAAGCAGCAGAGGGTGCTGCAGCACCATAAGCACCACCACTTCCCGCGCCCCTGGCACCTTAAATCTGGTCTTTATTTCTTACCTCATAACTTGTCTTCCTATA
>NC_139634.1:43540614-43563114 GCF_964638095.1 Poromitra crassiceps | reverse complement strand
AAGAAAGTTTGAAATGCGGAGATATCTTTGGTCTTAGCTACAAAAAAAACGCTGGTCCTGAGTCGTGCAGTGAGAGAGGTTCAAAGACGAACGTTGTCACAGTCCTGTGACCAAAGATAGCCTATAGGACGAGTTCATTATTCTAATTTTTAATTACATTTCATCATAATTTTGTTTTAATGTTCTCAGAAGCTTTAGTGAATGATTTGTGTTCCACTGAGCGACTCAGAAGGTCCTTTGTAGCAGCAGCGGTCAGCTTTTTCAACAAACACAGCTGTTCATCATGTCTCAATGTTATTGTCTCTGTGTACTGTGACTAACTGTTGCTGCCTGTGGTTGTCTGTTGCTTTGTCTGTTGTTGTCTCTATCGCCTTGGTGGCAAATGACTTTCCCCATCTGGGATTTATAAAGCTTTCTAATCTAATCTAATCTAATCTAATCTAATCGTTCTGACAGTGTCGGGCATTTAGGTTGACAGGTTCGACGACGTCTGATAATAACCAGTAGAAATGCAGCATGATGATCATATCAGTATAGAAGCTAAATGCTAGTAGAGGCTAATGAATATTGACGTTACCTCAAGCTCTCTCGCAAAATTGGCATCCCCATGTTGACCTCTGTTCCCTACCTACGACTAGAGATGCTGCGATCCGATCATGTGATCGGATATCGGCGCGATATCAGCCAAAAAACATGGATCGGATCGGATCGGATTCCAGCGAAAATGACCGATCCAAGGCTCCGATATAAGCACTCCATTCCATGACTCCGCTCCAGGATTTCTATCCAGCATGCAGCAGCAGCAGCACACAGAGGCCGCGTTGAGCCTAGGATGGCCAGGGCCAAAACGTCAGACACACCCGTCCTTAACCTATGTGCGATTCGAAATCACGCGTCCGCACCATAGACTGGCAAAACATGGCCGCCCCCAGTGTGGCTGACAGTTTCAAATTATAACAAAACAACCACTATTGCAATTTGCAATACATGTCCCGCAAGGTTTCTGAGATTAGGGGAAAGTCTGAGCTGGCGTTACGCTAAACCAAACGTGGGGATGAGGCAGCGGATTTGTTTTGGCGTTAACGTTAGCTGTTGTGATGATGGCTAACGGGGCTAACGTTAGCTAGCTGGTTAGGCTATCTAGTTGCAGGGCAGCGCTCCACAAGCTTGTTGTGACCAAAACCCCCGCATTTAAAGCATTTCATACTCCCAGAGCTGGCGTAAACCATAGAGAACCTCATGCATTAGCCTCCTCAAAATGAAACGTCCAGGGTTTGTGTCTCCAAAATCAACTAACGCTAACGTTAGATGCAAGCTAACGTAGCTAGCTGCGGAGCACTCATGATCTATAAGGAAAACGAATGCGCACATAGCCTACATAATTGTCAACATCACATACATGTATTTTCTTTAATCTAGACTACAGGCATCATTTTTCAGTCAAAAGTGAAACGACACAGATATGATGGCGTATAGTGAGGCTTTCCATGCCTCACTATAGAACTGGCCCCATGCAAAATTCAGACCGCTTATATGTTGCCGTCATGCCAATAAGAGTCTAAATGTAATTTTTTATGTTTTATCTGCAGACTAAGCAGCTAGGCTTTCGGTTCTATAAAAGCCATTATTTTTTGTATTGACTATTGAGTGATACACTTTACTAAAAAAAAATATTATATCACAATAGTGATGTCAGATTTGCTTAGGTCAGAGCTATGGAATATTAAATCATCCATCTTTGCTCACAACATTTGCCCTTTCTTTCTTCTTCTTTTTTACCCCAGGTGTGCATAAAATACAGGTTAAGAACTTATGGAAAAGTCATGGAAATCCATTGGTCAAAATGTGTATGAACCCTGAAGGGTTAAATTGAGCATTTATGAGAGATTTCAAAAATATCGAGATATATATCGTGTATCGCGATATAGCCGAAAAACAACGCGATATTCTTTAGAGGCCATATCGCCCAGCCCTAATTTGATTGTTATGTTTTAGTTTTACATCAAATGAATTAGATGAACTAAATTGTTTACATACTATATTACCAAAGCACACACATACATACCTAACCCTAAAAATGTTTGTTGCCTGCTAGCTATCAGACAGAATAGAGAGACTTAAATATGTGCTGTATCGGTATCGGATCGAAATCGGTATCAAATCGGGTATCGAAATTTGATCGGAATCGGATCGGTTTTGAGCTAAAATATCGAAATCGGATCGGAATTGAAAAATCTCGATCGCAGCATCTCTACCTACGACCACGTCCACATGCTCCTCCTCCTCTTCTTCTTCTGTTCCCTACCTACGACCACGTCCACATGCTCCTCCTCCTCTTCTTCTTCTGTTCCCTACCTACGACCACGTCCACATGCTCCTCCTCCTCTTCTTCTTCGGATGTTTTTCCAGACACATGAATACCACTTTGCATGGCCTCCATTCTTGCTGGTTGACATCTCTACCAGACGACTGCGGTGCACGTTGATGCGTAGATGGGGGCGCTGCTTACGTTTGATTCTTGTGTATTTACTGCTGATTGACAGGTATTGACGGAGAGACGTGCATCGTCACCTGCGAGCCAGTAGGTGTCATCATCGTACAGTCTACACATATCAAACCTGAGCCGTTTTCACACATGCGCTTTTTACCGCTAAATGACCGGAAAGCGGTCTAATGCCTTCATGTGTGAAAGTTGTTTTACTTCGTTTCGAACTCAAGCTCTCACTAGTGCCTTAAACGCTGCAACGCAGCCCTATGGAAGACTGTTATTTTGCTCCAAAATTACTTTTCATTAAAACCTGACCACCCACCCCTAGGTGGCGTGGTACCCCCTGGGACTGACACGGATCCACGTGACTACGTCACGTCCTGCCAGTCCAGGGAATAATCACTTTCGCTTTCTTCCACCCGCTGCGAAGACGTGTTGTGAAAGCTCCGACGGTTAACAAGGAGTTATATTATATAGCTTTAGATATTAGGCTCGTTCCGGCTGACTGGCCCACCTCAAGAGGGTCGCGTGGACGGGATAAACCAGGCTTCGGAGACCGACCCTGTACCCTTCACCCTGCGGCGTCGGAACAAGTCATCTAAAGCTAAGAGTATCTTCCTTAGTTAACTGTGGTTACTGTAGCTGCCGCTGTGTAGCTCTACTGCTATCGCGTATAGTGGTTATTGCTGCCGCTGTGTAGCTTTGCTTCGCTTCCCTGACTGGGGCAGCGTTTTCGTTTGAGGGCCGATTTAGGTCCGCGCTCAAACTGTTAAGCTTTGCATACGTGCAAATAGCTTGTACCACGTAGCACAAGAACAAAGAGGCTAAGTAGCCCAGTTGTTGCAGATAGCTACCTTGGCACCCGTGCGGGTAGTTTTCGTGTGCTAGGTACTTTAGGCGCCGGCTTTAAAAGCGCGCGCGTTAGATAGCTAGCTAGTTGCTCAGTGCAGCTAGCCTGGACTACCTTGTAAACAGCTAGGTGCTGTATTAGCTGTGAGGCTACGCTGGTCGGTTACGACCAGCACAATTAATTTGATGTGTGCATGCAAGCAGGAGCACGTTGCTGTGACCTACATAAATGTAGTGTAGCTTTACTGGCGTCTGGGATTTTAGCTGGGCGATTCGCTAGCTAGGTGAGCTCGAGCCCCGCACCTTGTGTGGGCCGCTTCTCTCAGTACTTACGCCATCTTAAGGCCCAATTATACTCTATTTTCATCCGTAACTAAGAATACATCCACCACAGTAGAAGAAAAAATGTGTGTGTGATTTCCTCCGTTTCATGCGTATCTGTAAGCTTTCAGATGACGGACAGAAAACGGACGAAATGAACGCAGAGTACGGACACTGTCCGTCTCCGTCTTTAACGTTGAGTATAATTGGGCCTTTTAGCCAGCTTGCTTGTCTGCTAAGTGTTGCTTGCCTCGTGCAATTAGCATCTACTAGGTTGCAACTCCCTTTGAGGAGTTTCTTCTGATTGACTAGCTTCACGGGCCGCTGGCCTTTGCTTGCGGTCACGCTTGCTTCCCCGTGTTACTACAGGGTAGAGACGCGCTACACCGGCCTGTACGCAGGCTTGTGTTAGCGCACGCTTGTTTCAGTGAAGATTATGCTAGCTTAGCTAGTGGCTTCCACGCCTGTTCTCTCGGGTTAACAGGTTGTGGGTATTGGTGCCCCCCCCTCGGGATGGGCTATTGCCGCTTACGTTACCATTGCACGCGCACGTTCGCTAGCCTCCGGGTTGCTTACTGTCTAGCCTGTGCTTCTCGCTAGCTTGCTTAAGCAGTACTCCCGCTATTAGGGTGCGCCCTGCGGGAGCTTGCTATTAGTGGTTAGCTTCCTGCTTCCTCTTGCTACTGAGCAGGGAAGGTCAGGGAGGGGATGGGCCGTGTGTAAAACTACTTGGCCGAGTATGAATCGGCACGTTAAGTGCGTGTTCGGCCTTGGGCACGAGCACGCTGCACAGGCGCCTTGAACCTTCGGTTTTGTCCGCAGCTAAGCTCTTTAGAGCTGACCAAGGTCCGCTCTCAAAGAAGTGTTAAAGCTAGCGTGCCTTGCATAGGTGCAGATAGCAATATTAGTACTGTTTAGCACAGAACGATAGCATTTTGCAGATAACTGGCGTGCACCCGTGCAGTTAGTACCTGTGTGCTAAGTACATTGGGCGTGAGATACCTCCGCTACAATAGACATACTGCTCCTTGCTGGCGCTACGCGTCCAGCAGGGCGTACAGCTCGCCAAGGTCTGGGCTCAGTGCCAGCCTTTGGCTTGTAGCTCTAAGGACAAGCCCACCGCCCTTGGTGCCCAAGGCCCGGGGTGGTTGGGAGCTCTCCATGGGTCGCACTCCCTTGTTGGGGCGCCCCCTGCAAGTGCAGGGAGCCTGGCTGGGGGCACAGCGCACCTTGGTCCATGGCCACGGCCTGGCCTCGGTTGGCAGCAGGCAAGCCCACCGGTTGGCTCACCAAGGCTGGGCTTAGGTCCAGCCTGCGGCTTGTAGCTTTGGACCCACCGTCCTCGGTGCCCATGGCCCGAGTTCGGTCGGGAGCTCGCCCAGGGTCTCATACCCAGCATCAAGGCTCGCCTTGGTCCATGGCTACGGCCTGGCCTCGGCTAGAGGCTCCTAGGACAGCCCACCATCAATGGCGCCAACAGCTCATTGCTGGTCGGGAGCTCGCCTGGGGGCCGCACTGTCGGACAAGTCCACGTGCGTCTCGAGAGAGAACGTTACCTCCGCAGTCCCCCCAGCCTGCGAAAGGCGCACGGCAGGGGGGGGGGGGGGGGGGTTACTTCGGTACAACAGCGCGTCAGTAGGCGGAGCTTGCGTAAGAAGTTCTCCCCCAGCATGCACAGCTTCTACGGAACTGTCCATGCGGCGGGGGGGCGTAGCCTCTCACGTCCCGCCCCCCCATCAGGGCACCGGATCGAAAGGTCCCGGGGCCCAGCAATATGCTCATGACTATATTTCAGGGATCATTTCTATAGTTTCTAAACTTGAGAAATGTGTTTCTAAAAATGTTCAGTCTCGCTATCCACGATGATGAGACGGTGATACTTTTTTCTGAGCGCGAAGCGGGCAGAGAGACTTGATTCAGTTCATATGCTCTCTGCTTTTGATGACCGTTCACTGTCTCCTATGGGGACATTGAGGGAGAGAGTATGATCCGAGTGGTGGAACGGGTTCCGCTCCATTGGCCACAAGAGACCATCTTGTCCAACAGGCTCGATGCCTGGGAGCATCTATGTTCCCCCGTCCCCATTACGGCGCACCCTCCAGAGGGGATACGCGCTACAGTTTGCCCACCCACGTTCGACGGGACCCCCGATCTGGCCGTGGAGGAGGAGGCCATGGACGGCTCCAGGAAGGTGCGGTCTTCCATGTCCACATGGTCAGGAGACACAGGAAATACCTGAGGTTCTCCTTCCTGGGGAAGGCTTACGAGTTCTGGGGCTTGCCATTCGGCATGTCTTTGAGCCCGCGAACCCTCACGGTGTGCGTGGAGGCAGCCGTGGCTCCCCTCCGCGCGAGGGGGATCCGCGTCTTCCTATATCTCAACGTCGTTCTCTTAGCGGCCGACTCGAGGGTCGGTGCCGCGAAACATACCAAGGTGGTGACCGATCACCGGCAAACCTTAGGGTTTTTTTGGTGAACCGGCAGAAAAGTTGCCTCGTCCCAGCGCAGGCGGCGACCTTCCTGGGGCTCGAGCTATACTTCCTGCGAGCCTTTCGCCAGAGCGACAGGCTCGCACGGTTCGGACAGCAAGCCAAGGACGTTAGGTCTGTGCCCTCGGTGTCAGTGCATCAGTGCACAGTGATGTTGGGCCTGATGGCCTCAGCACTGCATGTGCTCCCGCTAGGGAGGCTACACATGCCCTCGTGGTCCAAATATGGTTCTCAGGCTTCGCCTGGACTCGGCCGGGGACCGTCATCGCAGGGTTCCTCTGACAGGTCAGGCCTGGCGGGCGATGGCTATATGGGCGGACCCCCGTTACCTCTCGAGAGGTACTTGGTGGGGCCCTGTCCCGCTTAGGATGGTGATGCGCACAGACGCCTCCCTCTGGGGAGGGGGTGCGATTTGCGGGCATTTTTCGGCGAACGGCCGGTGGGAGGCTCAGGAGCTTCGCCACATAAACGTGCTAGAGCTGAAGGCGATTCGCCGGGCTCTGCCTCAGGACAAGCCCACCATCAATGGCGCCATGGGCCCATCGTTGGTTGGGAGCTCTCTTGGGGACCGCACTGCCGGACAAGTCCGCGTGCGGCCAGACTCGAAAGAGAACGTTGCCTCCGCAGTCCCCCCGGCATGCGGAGGTAACACTTCCAGCGGCTCACACATGGGCACCATGTGCTGATTCGCTCGGACAATAGGGCAGCGATCACCCACCTGAACAAACAGGGCGGTGTGCGGTCGGGGGCGCTGAACCATAGCGGGGATTCACCTGTGGGTGTATCCCCATCTCCTTTCAGTGTCAGCGGTCTATCTGCCGGGACGCCGGAGTTACGACCGGCCTGCTGTCTCGAGGCAATCCCCGTTATACGGAGTGGTGCCTCCACCCTCGGGTGATGGAACAGGTTGGGGCCAGGGTTGGTCGCGCCTGCGTCGATCTCTCGCATCGCGGCGCGCGACACACTGCCCACTGTGGTTCTCGATCCAGGAGGACAGCCCCAGGGAGGGGCTCTATGCGTTTCCCCCGACCCCCCCTGATCCGTCAGGTGTTGGACAGGGTGAGGGAACAGGGCCTCCGGCCCGTTTTAGTCTGTTTGGCACAGGCAGACATGGTTTGCGGACCTGGTCTCCCTGGCGCAAGATCCGCCCTGGGCATTGCCGGTATGGGCCGATCTCCTATCCCAGGCGGAGGGGGAGGTGTTCCACCCCTCCCCAGGCAGGTGGAAGCTAGCGGTCTGGCTCCTGAACCGGACCAGTTGCTAGCCCATGGCTTGCCTGATAATGTGGGATGCACTATGCAGCAAGTAAGGGCGTGGATCCAGTGAACTGCAGTGTGCGACCAGTTCTCAGTTTCCTTCAGAGCCTGCTTGACGCGGGTCAGTCCCCGCAGTCGTTTAAGGTGTACGTAGCTGCGATTCTGCTTGCCATAGGGGAATTGAAGGGAGCCCCGTGGGGGCGTACCCTTTGGTCTTGCACCTCATGAAGGGGGCGCGTAAACTGCGCCCGCCGTCGCGGTGCGTTTTTCCCCCCAAACCGGACCTGGTTTACGGTGCTGGACGGGCTAACGGGTCATCCGTTTGAGCCCTTGGACCCCGCCGATTTAAGGGTTCTGTCTTTAAAGACCGCGCTGCTGCTGGCCTTGTCGTCAAAGAGAGTTGGTGACCTGATTGCCCTCTCGGTGCAGCAGGCCTGTGTGGTAATGATGGGCGCAGGGTTACGTTGCGACCTAACCCGGCTTACCAACCTAAGATTAGTGATGTCAGCTTTAGGTCTATGGTCATAGACTTATCAGCATTCTGTCCCCCGCCGTTCAGTTAGAGACGGGCGAGGAGAGACGTTTGCTCATGCTGTGCCCCGTAAGGGCGCTCTCGGCCTATGTGGCCAGGACGCGTTCTATACGCATTACATATCAGCTGTTGGTTTGCTTTGGGCAAAGGGCCCAGGGCGGGCCCCTTTCCAACGATCGCTTATCACACTGGATAGTGGAGGCGATCGCGTTGGCATACTCTGCCGTGGGCAAGGTTCCCCAGGAGGGTATCAAGGCGCTTTCTACGCGAGGTGTTGCGACATCCTCTGCGTTGTTGCGCGGTGTGTCGGTGGAGGACATGTGTGCCGCGGCCTCATGGTCCTCTCATCACACTTTTGTCAGGTACTACAGTCTCGACGTGTCCGGTGCGCAGTTCGCGCACGCGGTGCTGTCGGTGGCAAGAAAGTAGTATCGTTGCCACTCTAATATGTCAGACGGTTAGGCATAAACGTTGCCATATGGCCGTGGTTCACCGGTGCCTTTCGGGTCGCCCTGTGGGGTGCTCCCGGCAGCAAGGTCGGTTGAATGGAGGCACTAGTGAGAGCTTGAGTTCGAAACGAAGTAAAACGTTAGGGTTGTGCTACAACCCAGGTTTTACGAGTGAGAACGAGAGCTCTCACTACCCAGCCTTGCTGTGTCGATGCGTCACGGGGTGCGTCGGATCTCAGCGGGCTGGAAGAAATTAGAGTGATTATTCCCTGGACTGGCAGGACGTGACGTAGTCACGTGGATCCGTGTCAGTCCCAGGGGGTACCACGCCACCTAGGGGTGGGTGGTCAGGTTTTAATGAAAAGTAATTTTGGAGCAAAATAACAGTCTTCCATAGGGCTGCGTTGCAGCGTTTAAGGCACTAGTGAGAGCTCTCGTTCTCACTCGTAAAACCTGGGTTGTAGCACAACCCTAACGTTTTCCGGTATAAGCGCGACCCCGTCATCGCATACTTTTCACCAGTTTCGAGCCAGTCAGAAGAGTTGTATGCCGCGATAAGGGACACAAGTGTGAAATGGGTCCAGTCATTTGCCGGTCCTTCTCTCATGGGCGAGGTGTACACACGTTGCTTAACGTTCACTTCCAGCGTGCATCTAATCATTCGCGCACATCAAAGCAAACTACTTCCACATTTTGCTTCGTGCATTTGCTTTCTCTACATACATACAAGCGTTGGGCGGCTTGCAAGCCGCTGCCATTCTCGCTGTGTCTGTCCTGTGTCGTGCTGCTGCGAAGTGCGGAGGACTGAAGGACTGGCCTCTCTCGAGCAGAGAGGGGAGGGGGGAAATCGGCTGTGTTTATTACGCTGGCTTGACGCTGCCTGGATACTACTCTGCACTGCAGCCCATGAGCGAATGTGAAGGATACAACATACTCTTAAGTCAAACGAGTGTGATTTATTGTGTGACAAGCAAACTTATTTCAACATCGGAGTTTTGCCGACCCCCAAAATACCCCCCGCCCCCCAACATACAGGCTATTTGACGACTATATTCACACATGCGCGCGCTCTGGTGTGAAGGGAAATTTACAGGTAATTTTCCTGTACGCATGTGTGAAAACGGCTCTGATGTCGTACCCAAGTTCATTTGAGCCAAGTGGCACAGTGTGGCCTGCAATCAACTTGGGAGATTGCTCAAATGGTACAGTCACTATAGGCGGCTTATAGGGACATTTAGGGAGTCAGTCCCTATAGGCGGCTTATAGGGACATTTAGGGAGTCAGTCCCTATAGGCGGCTTATAGGGACATTTAGGGAGTCAGTCCCTATAGGCGGCTTATAGGGACATTTAGGGAGTCAGTCCCTATAGGCGGCTTATAGGGACATTTAGGGAGTCCTCAAGAAGGCAATTCCTCAATATGTTTTTAGGCCCTGTTCACACCTTGTATCAGCATGATAGGTGAAGGGGCCGTCTTAAAAGGCACTTGAGAAGATTTTTTGGTCCCTGCTTCTTTGAAACCAAACTAAACCATCTCCCAGTATTCCAATGTTGCTGTGTGTGTGTGTGTGTGTGTTGTGTGTGTGTGTGTGTGTGTGTGTGTCTGTGTGTGTGTGTGTCCGTGCGCGTGCGAGAGTGTGTGTGTTGCCAGGTCACGGTGACTTTCAGCCCTAACGCACAGAAACATTAGATCACATCCATTCAATCTGGAGCGCAGCCAGGAGATATTGATATCTATAACTGATATCCTTATTCCTTATAGATCTATATATAACAGACAGGACACAGCGCAGCTGCACGCCATCCGCTCTGCTCTGATGAAGAGTCATGTGACTCAGATCTGCACATATCTCACTGAACACTCTCTCTCTCTCTCTCTCACTGTCTCTCTATAGACCTAGAGGTGCATACCTCCACCAAGGCCAATACTGCAGTCTGCGATGATATGCACAACCCTTACCCTGACACACCCACATCCCCCCTAGCCACTCCCCCTACCCACTCCTCCAACCCCGACTCTCTACGACCTTCCTATCCTTAGCTACACTCCCTTCCCCTAGCCCCGCCCCTTTCTGACCACTCCCCATCCCACCATCCAGATACACCTAGCCATTCCCACTACCCTCCTCTCTACAGCCTTCCTATCCCTAGCTACTACGGCAACGCTACAGGTCTCCCTAACGTGACTTTGACCTATAGCTAAACCTCAGACTGTCGTTACGTTCAAGAATCACAACATCGATGTCAGCCGAGAAAGGCTCGCTTTCTCTTCGCCAAGTGACGGAAGGGCTTCCATCATCAGTATAGAGCTTGCCGAGTGACATCACACCGCGTTGCATGCTGGGATGCATGGGAGGAGCGCCATGTTTGTTGAATACCTGAAGCGGAGACGTCAGTGAACCTCTCGTTATCCACATACATTGGCTGACAGCCTCTATGCTGAGAACAATGCGTGAGGATTGGGAGAGAGGAGGGGGTTGTTGACCCGAGCAGCTGAGCTGCAGGGGGCGGGGCTTGAGCTCCATGGGCCTGAGGCCTGAGGTCTCAGGGAGTCTGAGGAGATATGCTTATCATCAGTGGCTAATGGCATCGTTCTGCCCTGCATGAGTGGGTTGGTTGATTCCCTCTCTTTCTCTCCCTTTCTCTCTCCATCTCTCTTTCCCTCTCGTCCTTCTCTCCCTCCTCCCCCCTCTCCCTCTCTCTGTCCCCCCCCCCCCCCCCCCCTCTCTCTCTCTCTCTCTCTCGTGGTTTTATGTCTCTCTCTGAGTTTAAAGCACCTTCATTAAAAGCTGGCTGGAGCTGCTTTTCCCTCGGCATGCTGGGAAAATCTGCTGATGGCTGCAGAACGAGGAACGCCCTACATTCACACTGACACTGAGCCAGCTTCCTTCATTCATCCCTTCCTTCCTTCCTTCCTTCCCTCTCTCTCATACCTTCACATATTAAACCTGTAAAGACAGACAGACAGACAGACAGGCAGACAGACAGACAGACAGACAGACAGACAGACAGACAGGCAGGCAGGCAGGCAGACAGACAGACAGACAGACAGACAGACAGACAGGCAGGCAGGCAGGCAGACAGACAGGCAGACAGACAGACAGACAGACAGACAGACAGGCAGGCAGACAGGCTTTAAGGAAACTCAAGCCGTCCCCCAAAAAAACAAAACGACATTTTAGCAGTTTTTGGTTGACAGCTGAAACGTTAGCTGACAGGACGACAAACTGCAAGTCAGCAAAGTCCTCTGCTCTGTGTGTGTGTGTGTGTGTGTGTGTACACACACATGTCTGTGTGTGTGTGTGTGTGTGTGTGTGTGTGCGCGCACAGTCGCACACAGGCTGCGCGTGTGTGTTTGTGTAGTACTGTATGTGTGTGTGTGTGTGTGCGTGTGCATGTGTCTGTGATATTGTTAAATGCAGTTAGACACCAGAAATGTCTGTCCAACACTGCTATGACTCCACAATGCTGTGACCACTGTTTTGTGTGTGTGTGCGTGTGTGTGTATGCGTGTGTGTGTGTGTGTGTGTCTGTGTTTGTGTGTGTGTGTGCGCGCATGCGCGTGTGTGTGTATGTGTGTGTATGCATGCGTGTGTGTGTGTACGTGTGTGTGTGTGTGTGTGTGTGTGTGTGTGTGTGTGTCGATATGCCACTGCTGTAATTAAAATTTGCCACTCAAAAAAGCTGTGACATTAGAGGAAAGAGAGAGAGAGAGAGAGAGAGAGAGACAGACAGACGCACGCATTGGATTATTGTTATTATTATACAAAATCCAGTATTGCAGTATTGAATCAGTGTTGCAAATAGTCCAGTCTGAACCTGAACTGAGTCTAAGTGTTGTAGTCATGACAACAGTAAGCTGCTCTAACCTTTAGATTTTGAGTGCAAAATGTTGTGGATTTGTGGATGTTTGTATTTGATATTGTTGGAATGGCCACGGTATAAACAGTGGCTCCTGTAAAGACCATGGTACAGTGTGCCATGGGCTAAACACAGCCAAACAAACATCTGAACCTGTCCAATGACCAAACATCTCCAAACAAGGACAGACAGCCATGGTACACCACACAAACATCTGTGTTTGTTAGATTGTTTGATTGGTGTGCCATGGTCTTAATTGGAGCATAGGGCCCAATCAAACGATGCCGCCAGGCTCCGGGCAGTCTTCCTCATACAGAGGAAGATGAGATAAGTAGGTGTTTACTCTCCTGGGGCGACATTACAGAAACTTCCTAAATTCCGAATCCTATCCTAAATGATTGGTAACCATGGTAATTAGAGTTAGGACTTGATTTAGGAAAACACCCATTACATAACAACAGTTCCTAAGTCAATATTCTCATCCTAATTTAAAATGGGAAAAGCGTATTACAGAAGCGTCCCAACTCCCCTAACTTTAAGATGCCAGCTATGCTGTCCTAACTAATTAACGCTATTTTCAGATTCAGATTCAGATTCAGAAAACTTTATTTATCCATAAGGGGCAATTCAGTTTGTGCAGTTCATCACCGTTGCGGGTAAACACATTATGTCTCTGTCCTAAATCACAAGATAGAAAATACAGACCTACAAAAAGACAAGAAACAAATGAGAAACTCAGTGTGATCGACCGAGGATGGAACAACAGCCATCTTGCATCTCGTTATAATTTATAGCCTACCTACCTACGTTATGGCTGCGCTGTTATTACATTTGCAAAACCAACAAAATGTCAACAGGCGCAATTTATTTGCCAAGAGGCTCATGCGGGACCCGAATGACGTTTTGCGTTTTGATGACAGAACGCTCGTTAATCGATACAGACCGCCCCGGGACATGATACTGCAGCTAGCCGAGGAGCTGAGACCTGTGTTGGAGAGACCGACTAGGCGACACGGGGCTCTGCCGGTTGTAGTACAACGTACAAATGCACTTCGGGTTTTTTGCGAAGGGAGATTTTCAAACTGAAGTGGCCGACATATCCAAAATATCTCAGCCTGCTTTGTCACGTAATTTAACTGAGGTAGCAACAGCCATCAGCAATTTGGCTCCTCGGTACATACAGTTTCCAAGGGGGGAGGAACAACAACACACATCGTTAGCCTACTAGCTAATAGCAGGCTACTAGCGCTCCTACTTCCCCCGCGAGTTGAGAAAGGAGGAGGTGTCTGTTGCTAGTGGTTGCTCGGGTAACAGACAGAAAAGTTGATAACCGATGCTGGATGAGTATTTAGGATTTCCTAAAAAGACATAAGATAGGATTTAGCAAGATAAGATAGGATTCCTAAAGTTAGTTAGGATTTGCTTCTGTAATACGAAATCAGAAAAAATCCTATCTTAAACTAGTCCTATCCTAACTTAAGACATAAGATAGGGAGTTTCTGTAATGTCGCCCCAGACCCCAAATTAATCCCAGTTTTCAGCACTCTCTGAGTTTGCTTGGTGACTCGTATGTGTCTGGAAGTGAGCCTATATCCTCTGGTGGTTATTTGGACATACTGTCAGAGACGCCTGATTGGCTGGTTGATGTAGGCGGCGGGACTAATCTACTGATGACGCATTACAGAGCGCATCAACACGTGTAGCATATCTATATAACACCCAACGTGTTGCCAGATCTGCGGTTTTCCGCAGGATTGTGCCACTGTTGAAGTTTTGCCTGTGGTTTGAATTCCATTGGGCTAGTTTTGGTTGCCCATTGAGATGGTTTTGTCACACAGACCTGGCACAACATAGCGGCGCCGCCAGTTGGATGATAGCAAGATAGATTTAGGGATTCTGTCAGTCGTTAAAAAAGTAACGTTAATGGCATTGATGAATTAAAACGGGAACAATCTGTGTGTTTAAAAAAACTTCCTAAGATGTATTTGCGGTGCTTCCCAAACGGCTGTGCGGTAGTTTGCCCATCAGTTAAGGATCGGTTGCTTGGAACTGAATTGTCCTTGACGAGGTCCATCTCATTCAAAAACGGTCCAACATATAACACTGTCTTCACTGGGAAGTGCACTTTGTTGCTATGAGGCGCGTCAGCCTCGTCCTGCTTTACGACTGTGATTGGTCAAAGTGTTTGATGATTGACAACTAACAGCAACCAATCATAGGGGCTGGATACCAGGTTATATGTTTTTACAGGGTGGGGTTGCACCGATAGAGAGGCAGGTAGACAGGCACGCAGGCAGACAGACAGGCAGGCAGACAGACAAACAGAAAGGCAGGCAGGCAGACAGGCAGACAGACAGGCAGGCAGGCAGGCAGGCAGACAGACAGACAGACAGACAGACAGACAGACAGACAGACAGAAAGGCAGGCAGGCAGACAGGCAGACAGACAGACAGGCAGACACAGGCAGGCAGGCAGGTAGGCAGGCAGACAGACAGACAGGCAGACAGGCAGGCAGGCAGGCAGGCAGACAGGCAGGAAGCCGTGTGAGGTAAGAGGACCCGATGAGGAAGTGTCTCCGCTGTAAGATGACCCCGCCCCCCTCCCCTCCTGAGTGGTGGCTGTGTGTTAACCAAGCCTGACGTGCTGCGTTTAATCCCACCAGAGAGGAAGAAACTCGAGCAGAGAGGGAGAGACACACGCTGTCCTCGATCGTCCGCTGGGACAGAGAGAGAGAGGTTTCAGCTTGCATGGATTGGTTTACAGCAGAGAAAAGGGGTGGGGCCTGAGTATATTACACACACACACACACTCACACACACACACACACACAGTCTTACTAAGGTCACTTTTAGGATAGTGATATAGATTTATCATTTATTTTTCATTCCCTGAGACTTACCCTAAACTTAACCCTAAAACTTAGCCGAAACCTAACCCTAGGTTAGGTTTAAAAATGTTAAACCTAACCCTAGGTTAGCTTTGGGTAGAGAAGCCAGCTTGTGATCGTAAAGGTTGTCTGTTCAAAAAGGGCACCCAGGATAAATCTGCGTGGGGAAAGTGCAGCGCTTGTCCCTCCCTCATTACCACCCCTGAGGTGCCCTTGAGCAAGGCCCTTAACCCCAACCGCTCCAGTGGAGCTGCTCAGTGGCCAGCAGATCAGAACTGGTCAGCTTCCAGGTGGGAATGTGTGTGTGATTGTGAAAAAAGAGAGCATTGCTTTCAGTGAGCCTCCCCCTGTAAAACAAAACACCAACTAAGCCTAACCTAACCCTAAACTTAACCACTGTCCCCAAATAGGCTTTTTACCCACTGGGGACATGACTGTTGTGCCCAATTGCACCCACTGTCCCCAATCACCTGGTCTGAAGTCCCACTGTCCCCAATCACCTGGTCTGAAGTCCCACTGTCCCCAATCACCTGGTCTGAAGTCCCACTGTCCCCAATCACCTGGTCTGAAGTCCCACTGTCCCCAATCACCTGGTCTGAAGTCCCACTGTCCCCAATCACCTGGTCTGAAGTCCCACTGTCCCCAATCACCTGGTCTGAAGTCCCACTGTCCCCAATCACCTGGTCTGAAGTCCCACTGTCCCCAATCACCTGGTCTGAAGTCCCACTGTCCCCAATCACCTGGTCTGAAGTCCAGTGTGTCCCCAAATTTGACTTGAGTAAGAAACACACACACACACACACACACCCACGCATGCACGCACGCACGCACACACGCACGCACACACACACGCACGCACACACACACACACACGCACGCACACACGCACGCCTGCACGTACACACACACGTACACACACACACGCACACGCACACACACACGCACGCACACACACACACACACACACACACACACACACACACACACGCACAAGGCAGTAATCAACCCGTTCTCTTCTGGCTCCAAAAATATTACATTTCCTGGAATCAGTATTCTAACCCAAAGCAAGAAATATGATTAATTGCTCCCCGTCTGAGTCCGGGCGCGGGCTAACGAGGACGACTGGAGCTCTGCTCTCCTCTGCACCGTATGTGCAAATACAGTTTGTAATGTAATGTATGCACCGCATTAGAATTATCCACACAAAATTGAATTTGGATCGTTCCATGCATAAGTAGCAAGTCCCTTTCACACACGGCTGTTTGATGAGAGCAGAGCTCACAGTGGGAAGAGCAGGAAGCGTTTCATTTGATTTCACCTTCAATAAAACAAACTGAGTGAATTAATTTAATCATTTTGTCACTAGAAAGTGTTAAATATGTCTGGGCAGAAGGGTGGATGATCTGTGGCTGTTTCTCACCTGTATCCTGTCAACCCACTTCTATAGAACTTTCACAACCTGCAGGGTAGTCCAATAGACTTCTATAGAACTTTCACAACCTGCAGAGTAGTCCAATAGACTTCTATAGAACTTTCACAACCTGCAGAGTAGTCCAATAGACTTCTATAGAACTCCCACAACATGCAGGGTAGTCCAATAGACTTCTATAGAACTCCCACAACATGCAGGGTAGTCCAATAGACTTTTATAGAACTTTCACAACATGCAGGGTAGTCCAATAGACTTCTATAGAACTTTCACAACCTGCAGGGTAGTCCAATAGACTTCTATAGAACTCCCACAACATGCAGGGTAGTCCAATAGACTTTTATAGAACTTTCACAACATGCAGGGTAGTCCAATAGACTTCTATAGAACTTTCACAACCTGCAGGGTAGTCCAATAGACTTTTATAGAACTTTCACAACCTGCAGGGTAGTCCAATAGACTTTTATAGAACTTTCACAACATGCAGGGTAGTCCAATAGACTTCTATAGAACTCCCACAACATGCAGGGTAGTCCAATAGACTTCTATAGAACTCCCACAACATGCAGGGTAGTCCAATAGACTTTTATAGAACTTTCACAACATGCAGGGTAGTCCAATAGACTTCTATAGAACTTTCACAACCTGCAGGGTAGTCCAATAGACTTTTATAGAACTTTCACAACCTGCAGGGTAGTCCAATAGACTTTTATAGAACTTTCACAACATGCAGGGTAGTCCAATAGACTTCTATAGAACTTTCACAACCTGCAGGGTAGTCCAATAGACTTCTATAGAACTCCCACAACATGCAGGGTAGTCCAATAGACTTCTATAGAACTCCCACAACATGCAGGGTAGTCCAATAGACTTTTATAGAACTTTCACAACGTACAGGGTAGTCCAATAGACTTCTATAGAACTTTCACAACCTGCAGAGTAGTCCAATAGACTTCTATAGAACTTTCACAACCTGCAGAGTAGTCAAGTCAAGTCAAGTCAAGTCAAATTTATTTATATAGCACCTTTCATACACAAAGGCAATTCAAGGTGCTTTACAAAAAAATAATTGAAAAAACAAGCAGCAAAGCAATGCATACTGTATATAAAAAACAAAAGAGAGTAAAGAGTAGTCCAATAGACTTCTATAGAACTCCCACAACATGCAGGGTAGTCCAATAGACTTCTATAGAACTTTCACAACCTGCAGGGTAGTCCAATAGACTTTTATAGAACTCCCACAACATGCAGGGTAGTCCAATAGACTTCTATAGAACTTTCACAACCTGCAGGGTAGTCCAATAGACTTCTATAGAACTCCCACAACATGCAGGGTAGTCCAATAGACTTCTATAGAACTTTCACAACCTGCAGGGTAGTCCAATAGACTTTTATAGAACTCCCACGACGTACAGGGTAGTCCAATAGCCTTCTATAGAACTCCCACAACGTGCAGGGTAGTCCAATAGACTTCTATATAACTCCCACAATGTGCAGGATAGTCCAATAGACTTCTATATAACTCTCACAATGTGCAGGGTAGTCCAATAGACTTCTATAGAACTCTCACAATGTGCAGGGTAGTCCAATAGACTTCTATATAACTCCCACAATGTGCAGGATAGTCCAATAGACTTCTATATAACTCTCACAATGTGCAGGGTAGTCCAATAGACTTCTATAGAACTCTCACAATGTGCAGGGTAGTCCAATAGACTTCTATAGAACTCTCACAATGTGCAGGGTAGTCCAATAGACTTCTATAGAACTCTCACAATGTGCAGGGTAGTCCAATAGACTTCTATAGAACTCTCACAATGTGCAGGGTAGTCCAATAGACTTCTATATAACTCTCACAATGTGCAGGGTAGTCCAATAGACTTCTATAGAACTCTCACAATGTGCAGGGTAGTCCAATAGACTTCTATATAACTCTCACAATGTGCAGGGTAGTCCAATAGACTTCTATATAACTCTCACAATGTGCAGGGTAGTCCAATAGACTTCTATAGAACTCTCACAATGTGCAGGGTAGTCCAATAGACTTCTATATAACTCTCACAATGTGCAGGGTAGTCCAATAGACTTCTATATAACTCTCACAATGTGCAGGGTAGTCCAATAGACTTCTATAGAACTCTCACAATGTGCAGGGTAGTCCAATAGACTTCTATAGAACTCTCACAATGTGCAGGGTAGTCCAATAGACTTATAGAACTCCCACAACATCTGAAATTGACACCACGGGAGTGTGACAATGAAATACAATGGTGACCAGTAAGGGTGTTGTGGTTGGGATGGAGGATGGGTGTATGTTTGCTTTCAATGCTGACAACCAAGGTTCGATCACCTTAAAAAAATATTACCCATTGCATTCAAAGGGGCTACCCAGTGAAAATGGGTACCCATTGCATTTAAAGTGGGTACCCACCCCGTAAAAAAGGGATACTGCCCAAAAATGGCTGCCCAGTACGAAGTGCATTAATAAAAAGGGATACCCACTCCCAGTGTGTTCAAAAGGGGTACCCAGTACATTAAAAAAGGGTACCCAGTGCATTAAAAAAGGGTACCCAGTGCATTAAAAGGGGGTACCAAGTGCATTAAAAAAGGGTACCCAGTGCATTAAAAGGGGGTACCCAGTGCATTAAAAAAGGTGTACCCAGTGCATTAAAAGGGGGTACCCAGTGCATTAAAAGGGGGTACCCAGTGCATTAAAAAAGGTGTAGTGCATTAAAAGGGGGTACCCAGTGCATTAAAAAGGTGTACCCAGTGCATTAAAAGGGGGTACCCAGTGCATTAAAAAGGTGTACCCAGTGCATTAAAAAGGTGTCCCCAGTGCATTAAAAGGAGGTACCCAGTGCATTAAAAGGGGCTACCCAGTGCATTAAAAAGGTGTACCCAGTGCATTAAAAGGGGGTACCCAGTGCATTAAAAAGGTGTACCCAGTGCATTAAAAGGGGGTACCCAGTGCATTAAAAAGGTGTACCCAGTGCATTAAAAGGGGGTACCCAGTGCATTAAAAAGGTGTACCCAGTGCATTAAAAAGGTGTACCCAGTGCATAAAAAGGGGGTACCCAGTGCATTAAAAAGGTGTACCCAGTGCATTAAAAGGGGGTACCCAGTGCATTAAAAGGGGGTACCCAGTGCATTAAAAAGGTGTACCCAGTGCATTAAAAGGGGGTACCCAGTGCATTAAAAAAGGGTACCCAGTGCATTAAAAGGGGGTACCAAGTGCATTAAAAAAGGGTACCCAGTGCATTAAAAGGGGGTACCCAGTGCATTAAAAAAGGTGTACCCAGTGCATTAAAAGGGGGTACCCAGTGCATTAAAAGGGGGTACCCAGTGCATTAAAAAAGGTGTAGTGCATTAAAAGGGGGTACCCAGTGCATTAAAAAGGTGTACCCAGTGCATTAAAAGGGGGTACCCAGTGCATTAAAAAGGTGTACCCAGTGCATTAAAAAGGTGTCCCCAGTGCATTAAAAGGAGGTACCCAGTGCATTAAAAGGGGCTACCCAGTGCATTAAAAAGGTGTACCCAGTGCATTAAAAGGGGGTACCCAGTGCATTAAAAAGGTGTACCCAGTGCATTAAAAGGGGGTACCCAGTGCATTAAAAAGGTGTACCCAGTGCATTAAAAGGGGGTACCCAGTGCATTAAAAAGGTGTACCCAGTGCATTAAAAAGGTGTACCCAGTGCATAAAAAGGGGGTACCCAGTGCATTAAAAAGGTGTACCCAGTGCATTAAAAGGGGGTACCCAGTGCATTAAAAGGGGGTACCCAGTGCATTAAAAAGGTGTACCCAGTGCATTAAAAGGGGGTACCCAGTGCATTAAAAGGGGGTACCCAGTGCATTAAAAAGGTGTACCCAGTGCATTAAAAGGGGGTACCCAGTGCATTAAAAGGGGGTACCCAGTGCATTAAAAGGGGGTACCCAGTGCATTAAAAGGGGGTACCCAGTGCATTAAAAGGGGGTACCCAGTGCATTAAAAGGGGGTACCCAGTGCATTCAAAAGTGATGACAAGTGGTCTTTGGCATTAAAGGTATATTAGGAGTTGGAGTGAGAACAGGTTGATGTAAGAGATGAGCAGCAGCAAGACAAGCTACATGTACTACTGAATAATAATGATAGAGAGAGAGAGGAGGGAGAGCAAGAAGAGAGAGAGGAGAGAGAGACTAGGGAGAGCAGTGAGAGAGAGACTAGGGAGAGCAGTGAGAGAGAGACTAGGGAGAGCAGTGAGAGAGGCAGAGAAACTGAGAGGTTTTGAATGTTAAAGCGATGGAAAGAAGGTGTCATTCACAGCTCAGTGACAGAGAGAGAGAGATGGAGTGAGTGAGTGTGTGTGTGTGTGTGTGTGTGTGTGTGTGTGTGTGTGTGTGTGGAGATAGATCGAGTGAGACAGACAGACTGACAGACAGAGAGAGAGAGAGAGGTGTGTGTGTGTGTGTGTGTGTGGAGATAGATCAAGTGAGACAGACAGACTGACAGACAGAGAGAGAGAGAGAGGTGTGTGTGTGTGTGTGTGTGTCCTGTTTTAAATTCTGCTCTTCTGTCATCTGACTCCTTCCAAGAAATCCTGAGAGAGAGAAGGTGAGATTCTCTCTCTCTCTCTCTCTCTCTCTCTCTCAGTTCGTTAGTCCCTCGCTCGTCCTATCCTCTCTCCTCTCTGGTGAGGTGAGAAGGCTGTCACTGATAATCAATAGCAGCAGGCTGATCAGTTTCTTCCCAGTGTGTTGGTGCTGCTGAACTGTGCAGCACACATTCCTCATGGATCACTGCTGGAAGGCTATAATCAATAATCAGCCATGAGCAGACCCTGGATCAGCTGCAGTGGGCTTGACTCACTACCAGGGCAGGTTGGGGAGGGAGGGAGGGAGGGAGGGGGGTTGCAGGCAGCACTGCCTGCATGAAATGGTAAACCTTTGCTGCGTTTGGGCCTTCTGTTTCCATGACAATGGCTGGTAATAATCAATTTGGTATGAGAAAAGGTGGTTAGTTGTTAAAAGAAGTTGCAAGTTTCAACTTGTCTCGTGAATCGATGTTCTTTTGCCATATTGATTAAAATGTCTGTATGGAACAGTGCCCCGCCCCCCCGCTATCTGTGATACGGTAGCTAACTGATGTTGCAGTATCCTTATCTCGCAGTGGCCCCTGTGTTTGGCCTACATACAACCAGTGACATGAAGACACTCGATAAGGTCAACCCCAGTAACTGTCTCAGGTTTGAGTAGACTCCAGTAACTGTCTCAGGTTTGAGTAGACTCCAGTAACTGTCTCAGGTTTGAGTAGACTCCAGTAACTGTCTCAGGTTTGAGTAGACTCCAGTAACTGTCTCAGGTTTGAGTAGACTCCAGTAACTGTCTCAGGTTTGAGTAGACTCCAGTAACTGTCTCAGGTTTGAGTAGACCCCAGTAACTGTCTCAGGTTTGAGTAGACCCCAGTAACTGTCTCAGGTTTGAGTAGACTCCAGTAACTGTCTCAGGTTTGAGTAGACTCCAGTAACTGTCTCAGGTTTGAGTAGACTCCAGTAACTGTCTCAGGTTTGAGTAGACTCCAGTAACTGTCTCAGGTTTGAGTAGACTCCAGTAACTGTCTCAGGTTTGAGTAGACTCCAGTAACTGTCTCAGGTTTGAGATTTTGACAAATGTGGTCACCCAGACCGGATGTCTATTGATCACATGGATCTCCCTCCTCCCATAACCACCATTTTGGAATACATTTTTAACCTGTTTTAATTTTTCCAAGGAACCGCGGTGAATAGCCCCTCCCCTCGGCCTCAGTGCAGTGAAGAGGATCCTGCTAGCCTCATGAGGCAAAGTCCATATTCTCTA
Organism: Poromitra crassiceps; assembly: GCF_964638095.1. Taxonomy (NCBI): domain Eukaryota; kingdom Metazoa; phylum Chordata; class Actinopteri; order Beryciformes; family Melamphaidae; genus Poromitra; species Poromitra crassiceps. The sequence goes on along the minus strand of NC_139634.1, from coordinate 43,540,727 downwards.
TGGCAGTGGTTCCCAACCTTTTTTGTCTTATGTACCCCTTGAGCTGTTTTTCCATGACAATAGTACCCCTCACTCATGCGTGTTGATGATTACATACAAGTAAATCTATACAA
>NC_139634.1:43520614-43528114 GCF_964638095.1 Poromitra crassiceps | reverse complement strand
GTTACGTCCGGCGTCCATACAGGCACAATTGGCTGTGTCTGCGGGTGGGAAGCCGGTGGTGTGTGTGTGTCCTGGTCCCTCCAGAGGGACATGTGCTCAATGAAGACCTCCCAAACTTGGGACATTATTTCTGAGTAGCACAATAATGTACGTTCACATGCTTATTATGACTTTGCTTAGTTTGCACAAGAAGAAGACCGTAGGTACCATGTTGGAAATAAGTGTTCACACTTTTACATGTTTATCCCTTGGATTTGTGTTGTCTTTAGGGCTGGGTTAAAAAAATCGATTCTCCGATTTTTAATCGATTTTTATTTTAACCTCGATTATCGATTCATATGTCCAGAGATCGATTTTTTTTAATAAAAAAACAAACAAACAGGCTAAAATATTATGCTATGTGTGGTAGTTGAAACATAGTTTCAAGTTGACGTTTATTTATGTTTGTAGTTGAAACAAAAACATACTGTAAATACTGTAGGCTACATAAATGGAAATGTTTGATCATTAATATCTACTTTTAGAAATTATATAGGCTGAAATCAAATCACGGTGCATAATTGTGAAAGTGTCTTTATTGACAGATGAAAAGGCTGTTATTTACCCTTTGTCACCACCTGGTGAGTAGTGTAACTAAAACTAAAAATTGACAACAGGTCTGCAACTTTTTTTCCCCATGTATCTACTTGGCTGGTTGGGAACCCCTGTGTTACATAACTGGACAGTCATGTAATTCAGGGTACAGCTCAAAAAACACATTTTGGTATCACTAACCAAATCAATGTTGAAATTGATCGAATCGGAATCGAATCGAATCAAATTGAATCTAAATGAATCGATTCGCAACCTTGTGAATCGGAATCGAATCGATTCTTGAAATTTTAACCAATACCCAGCTCTAGTTGTCTTCTATATCCTTCAATCAATCTATCAGTCAATCAATCAATCAATCAATCAATCAACCAATCAACACTCATAAAAAGATCAATGTAGGGAAATAAGGCTTGGTGACCTGACTTATCTTAAACTCCTAAGAAAAAAGAGCTGAATATATAAACTTGTCTGTGACATACAGTAGACTCCCATAGCATGCAATCAAACTACCAATCCTTTTATCATTCATGCCGTGTCAGTTCAGTTGTAGTTTTCCATAATACCTGCAGTCACTACAACTTCTAAAAACCCTCAATATCAATTCACTACACATGCCAAACTGCGGTTGACTGCGGTGAGCCTTCATTAGTGCTGGACTGTCAGGTGATTTGGAGACGGTATCAAATCAATTGACCATGATGATGATATTTGAACTGCACATTGAAGTTGTGGGTCTCTGATGCAGCTTCAGCAGGTTCACAGCTCAGCTGATCCAGAGTCTCTCTCAGTCTCAACCCGCCAATCACATCCAACAAGAGGAGAATATAGACGTATAGGCTGCTGCTGTAACACTGGTTAACAGTATATAAATATACAGTATATATACATATAATGTTTATAATACATAGGCTCAATGTCCTGATAGACTTTGTCTCAGCACCCTCCCTCCTCCCAGGCAGAATGTGTGGAGTCATCATAATGCACCTCTCACTGCTGTAAAGAAGTGAATTGAACATTTGTCTCTCGGGGGGCATCGATAGAGAGACACTGAGTTCATATCAAAGCAACATCTAATATCTGAGAGAGAGAGACACACACAAACACACACACACACACACACACACACACACACACACAGAGAGACACACAGAGATAGAGAGAGAGAGAGAGAGAGAGAGAGACACACACACACACACACACACACACACACACACATAGAGGGAGAGAGAGAGACACACACAGAGGGAGAGAGAGAGACACAGAGATAGAGAGACAGAGAGAGATAGAGAGAGAGAGAGAGAGGCTAATGTCCTCTGATGTATTAATCATACGGAGAGGTAATTGAGAGGCGAGCGAAGTACTGGGCGAGCGAGCTCCTCCATCACTGTCTCATTCTCTCTCTCTCTCTGAGAACACCGCTATTGTAGCAACAGCATTTTAATAATGTGTGTGTGTGTGTGTGTGTGTGTGCGTGCGTGTGTGTGTGTGTGTGTGCTTCAGTGTTTGGAATAACGCCGTTTAAAAGAACGGCGTTAGGTAACGCCGTTATTTTTTCAGTAACGGGGTAATCTAACTAATTACTGTTTCCGTCGTTACAACGCCGTTATCGTTACTGAACGCTAAATGCGGTGCGTTACTATGAAATGATTGAGTAAACTACCCGTAGCCTACACTAGTGTTGTCAAGTGAGGAGACCGGGTGGGTTATAACGAGATAAACGATTATGATTGGATTGATAGGTTTTCTTTTATATCAGACACAGGTTTGTGTTCCTACCTGACATGTTTCGACGGTAATACTTCCGTCTTCTTCAGAGGGTCGATTATGATTGGCTAAGGCAGAGTCATGTGTTTCATGGTAGCCAATCGGAGCCAGTGTTACACACGAGCCAGGAGTCAGGACACGGGCGACACACACACACAGACACACCAAACAGATTCGAGGAAGCAGCAGAAATGGCGAGTCCGGAGTAGAGAGCTGCGCAGGGCTGAAATTTCGGCCCAAGCCCTCCCCGGCCCGTGACATGCAGACCCGTGCCCGATCCAGCCCGTTGCGAGGCCCGAAGCCAATATTACGATATAATGACACATCTCTCTCCCTCTCTGTTCCGCGTGCTGCGTCGCCGCGCGGCCGTCCTGCGCAGCCTCTCTCTGTCTGTCTCTCTGACTCTCTCTCTCTCTCTCTGTGTTCGGGAGCTGTCCGCTCGCTGTACATGGACGGACAGGGTCTGTGTGTGGCTATGGGAGTGTCTGTGCACCTCTCCGCCTCTTTGTCTGACTGCTCCGCTGTGTAAAATCAAGCAAGTACGCTAATACAACATTATTTAATTGAATTATTGAAACGGCCCGACCCCGGACCTATTAACACCTTAACTGCCAGCGACGAGTGTACTCGTCAAACACAATCCAGCTGTTAACTGCCAGCGACGAGTGTACTCGTCAAAAAAATCGTTTTTTTTTTTTTTGACGGTAGGTTGTGCATCTAAGCCTTTTACATCTCTTATATAGGTATTGGACGTGTACAACGTGTACAACCCATTCCACCGACCCACTAAGTGGCGACAAGGAAGGAGGAAGGCAAGCAAAAAGCAGTGTGACTGAAGCCATTCTCATGAAGGTGGATTGGCGAAGGCGCTTTCATTTCCGCGCTGATTGCTGGCGGTGCGGGATTGCAGATTTGCATAGTGGATTGCGGGTGGGACACACTTTGAAACACGCAGCATAATATGACCAGAATCGCAAAAGCTTCATCAAAGCCCTCAACCAAAACTCCAAGACGCGAGCGAGTCCAACCAGACTTCCTCAAAGAGCGGCCGCACAGACAGGCACACACCCGCACAGCAGCAGCAAAGCAATGGTGACAAGCGGGGACTGCCCCCTAGTCCGACACCAAATTGGAAACAAATCCCATTCTAAAAGGCTTTTAGAATGGGATTTTCAACCCATTCTTTTTTGTTTTTTTTTCGCTATAATTTAGAGTAATTTAATTTCTATTCAGAAATTTATTTGAGAGGTCGAGAGTATGAGAAAGTGCATTTGCAAAGGTAGGAAAGTGCTTGTGACAGGGCGCTGCACCCAAAAAAAACGCCCACAGGAGGGAGGAGTTGAGCAGAGGGAAGTTTACTGCTGTTATGGAGGAAATTACTGTTCAAAACTATTGTGTAGGTCTTACTGATGCCAAAAATGAATGGTTAAAGTGAGTGTGCTATCGAATTTCACAAAAAGCCGTTTATCTCTAAATATTTTTTCTGATGCTGAAACCATGCTGTATTCAATTGCTAATGCTTACATAACTACTAACTCTACAAACTAACTCTTTTAGACAGAGAAAGCACACATTCTATTAGTTATTTTTAGATGATTGGTGTTCACGAAGTCGTAACAGAAGAGAAACCTCGGCTCTTGTAAAATGAGCCTAGAATCCTCAAAAAAAACCCTGGCAGAAGCTATCTACAGCAAGAAAAAAACGGCTGGCAGTCAATGTGTTAATTAAAAATAAATAAAAAACAAGCCCGGCCTCGGCCCGAGGGGCCCGTGAGGGTACCCTCAGGTTTGCAGCAATCCATGAAAATTTGGCATTTTCAAGGTGGATAACGCAAATAGTTACTTTCCCTGGTAACTAGTTACTTTTATTATAGAGTAATTCAGTTACTAACTCAGTTACTTTTTGGAACAAGTAGTGAGTAACTATAACTAATTACTTTTTTAAAGTAACGTTCCCAACACTGGTGTGCTTTAGTGCATGTGTGTGCTTTAGTGCATGTGTGCGTGCGTGCTTTAGTGCGTGTGTGTGTGCGTGCATGCTTTAGTCAGTGCATGCATGTGTGTGTGTGTGTGTGTGTGTGTTTGTGTGCGTGCTTTAGTGTGTGTGTGCGTGCGTGCTTTAGTGCGCGTGTGTGTGCCTGCTTTAGTGCGTGTGTGTGTGTGCGTGCGTGCTTTAGTCAGTGCATGTGTGTGTGTGAATATTGTCCCTCCATCGTTGGTTTCCCTGCGCGGGCTCACACATGCTGCTCGGCCTCGTCCGTCCAACTGTTGTACAATGTGTGTGCAAATCCCTCTCCGATTGTAGGCGTGTGATTAGCATTGAGCGACTCTCGCTGGCCAGACTCCCCTCCCTTCCGTGAGAGGAGTCTGGCTGCACGGAAACAGGCTGCTGGCATAAGCCCCTCCCCCTGCTCTACAGCTGCTCTCCCATTGGAGGCGTCCATTTCCGACGCTGCCGGATGTCTGCTCCCCGCTTAAGAATCTCTGTCATTGGCTCTGACCATGTCAATCAGAGCGGCTTCCGCTCCCTCCTCCCTGTGTGTCGCTGTAAATAGTGCCCTGCCGCCGCAGTGAAAACAACAACGCTAACTAGCTAGCAAGCTAACGGCAAAAACCTCCACGCTAGCTCGTTGCTACATGCTGAAATGGCAAGTCAGATTTTTGGAAACTATTTTCCTAGGGCACTGCCGCTAAGCGCCGTCCATCACAATTCCACAATGGCGACCTGCGCTGCCAGACTCTTCTCACGGTAGGGAGGGGAGGCTGGCCAGCGAGGCTAGCACTGAGCTAATCACATGATTAATAGTAAGCACCTTGGCATGGGAACAGGCCTCTTTGACTTGGAGAAGCAGCGTTACGCCAGAGCTGTTTGCTTCTGTTCAAAAAGCTGAAGCTGCTTATTTACGCCTCTCTTCTGACAAGCTCTCTCTCTCTCTCTCTCTCTCTCTCTTTCTCTCTCTCTCTCTCTCTCTCTTTCTCTCGTGTGTGTGTGTGTGTGTGTGTGTGTGTGTGTGTGTGTGTGTGATCTCAGAGCAGAGTGCAGCAGGTGTGTGACTCGTACTGTGAATCACCGGAATATAACACACACACAAACACACACACACACACACACACGCACACACACACACACACACACACACACACACACACACAGACACTTCCTGTTCCTCAGTTGACTTCCAGTATAGCGAGGAGAGAACACATACCTTATTGTTTCAGATAAACAAAAGGTTTCTAAATAATCCTGTTTCCGTGTGTGTGCGTGTGTGTGTGTGTGTGTGTGCGTGTGTGTCTGTCTGTCTGTGTGTGTGTGTGTGTGTGTCAGCCAGGTGATGTCATTGTACAAATACACTATGTATGCCAAAGGTTGGCTCAGGTGTGACTGTGTGTGTGTGTGTGTGTGTGTGTGTGTGTGTGTGTGTGTGTGTGTGTGTGTGTGTGTGTTTAGGTGCTCACGCGTACTGTAAACCCAGGGTTTTGCTGTGTTCTGCCCTGGTTAGGTTCTGCTGACCTCACACCTAAAGACCTGTCCAGTCATTGAGTTCACTGTTGCAGACAAATTGTCAACATGTCAGAATGAGATCAGGAGAGTTGTGCTCGTCACCTCCATCGTTTGGTGTCAGCTGGTGATCACCTGAGTCTCACCTGTCTGAACTCAGGCTTCTCGTCTCTGCGTTCTGATCAATTCAAACCAGTTTGATATGATCAGGAGCAAGGCCGGATTAACCATAGGGCAACCGGGGCAGGTGCCCCGGGGCCCTCAGGGTGAAGGGGCCCTCCAATTTTTTTTTTTTTCTTTTTTTTTTTGTCGGGCTCATGTTGGGCTCCACAGAACTATGACACAAATCTAAGACCAATCAGGACAAAATAAAATGTGTTTCCAAGAAGGTTAAGTCTGATGATTTAGTCTCATTGGATGGCTGTGGGCAAGTGGTGACCAGGGGCGCGGGAAGTGGGGGTGCTTGTGGTGCTGCGGCACCCTCTGCTGTTTTGTATTGGAAATGTAATGTCAATTATTTTTTCATCATTGTAAAGCCACAGCACAGTGAAGAGGATATTAATGTGAAGATTAGCCTCTTCCTTTTGCTCTCAGAGTGCATCAGATTCATGCATTTTACTTTAAAATGTACAAAATTTCTTTGTCCAGGGGGGCACAGCCCCCCCTAGAAACCCCCCAGTCAGACTAATATCTTTATCCTGCTGGTGCTACCTCTTTGCAAAGCCTAGAATCGCCTATGAGTGAGTGAGAAACTGAATCTCAGAAACGGAATAATAACATAACAGTAATTTAAAATGAGATATTCCTCTAAATATGGCGAGAAAACATCCAAACATCCGGAGATGGGTAGGGGGGCCCCTGGGGGTGTTAATCTGGCTCTGATCAGGAGTTTTTACTCTCAGGTCATGCAAAATAGTGTCGTCAGTGACATGAACATCATATCCAGCACCAAAACAGGACAAGTTCAGAGTTGTCTGGAATGCACATTTATTCTGTTATTTGGTACATATTTCTTACAGAGGCATGGATAGGTTAGTTTGATTTGTTACCTGGAGGACACTGGGCTGTATCTGGTCTCTCTCTGTCTCTACTGGAGCAGCTCTCTCCTCAGCCGCTGGTCTCAGTTCTACTGGCTGCTCCCTGATGAACTGACTGATATTGATCGGTGAATATTGATGAAGGCTGCAGTATCTCCTCGGCCCAGCCTGAATAAATATTTGTATTGACTCTCTGGCTGGCACCGTGCTGATTTGCATAAATTTGAATATGCAAATAGGCCGTGGAGCATTTGGAGTGCATGCATCTGAGACGGGTGTAACTGTGAGGGGGGGAGAGCAGCAGGAAATCTGTATCTATAGTGGGAGAGCATGTCGGCCTTCATCAGTAGCCTACAAACAAGATGTTTTATTCAAATGAAACACAACAACAGACAAAATAACCAGACTCACTTTGGTGTTTGCATCTTATGTTGATCACATTCTTGTTTTAATAAAAGTGCTTGTGACATTTCACATGTGGCTTTGACTTACAACAAAATATTTAGCCTCACTAAAACACTCCCAAATACAGAGAGATATTTCTGCCCCCAATAGCAATAGCAATAGTTTTCAGACAGGATGATGTCACAACTGGTTCTATCTATCT